>NW_006160005.1:1671994-1675892 GCF_000334495.1 Tupaia belangeri chinensis
TTTTGAAATGTGTTTATGATGAGATATAGAAACTAGATCTCAAGGTCAGCTTCAGTATCTACAGGGACTAGCTGGAAATTTATATTTACAAACCAGTTCGTTGGTCTTTATTGTATGCAATTATGACTCCTTTTTCTTATCCAATATGGAATAATATGTAATATTTTCACATGTTGAAAATTTTGTTTACAAGTAACCTTTTTTTTTGAGCCTGACAAACTAATTATGCGGGGGTACTCTTTCTTGCCTATAATTTCATATCTTTCTGTAAGCAAAGAATGTTTTGAAATTATTTGCAAACATGAATTCTAGCACCATTGTTATTTTCTTCCTTAAAATGTTAATGAAATTGTCTACAGAAAAGGATTTGTTTATCCTCTTTTAGTATAAATAGTATGTGGATGTATTTATCTCAAGAAGCGTTACTTACTGGTATACATTTATCTCCAGACTCATCAAGTTACATAAATTTTTTTTTTTTGAGAGATTTTCACTGTAGGGCGCGTGCGCTCGCCAGACAGACAGAGAGAGACATAGAGACAGAAAGCGAGAAATCACCCCCCAGGGGGGATGGTCACGCCGCAATCCCCTCTCCTCCATTCTCCTCTCGGGATCTTGGGCACGCACGCACACGCGCCCGGCGTGAGTTTTTTAAGCCACCGGGTCCGGGACACGAACCGCGGTCGACTACGTGGGAATCCAGCGACATAGCCATTACGCTAACTGCTGGTTCCCAAGTTACATAAATTATGTATGGAGTTTGATCAGTCATATTTCTTAAAAAAAAGAATTACTTTTTAAATTATCTGTTGATTAGTATCATTTTTTAATTTGGCCAAAGAGAGACAGAGAGAGAGAGAGCAAGGGAAAATGAGGAAGCAAGCTGCCAGGTTGGGGACTTGAACGACAGTTGGCCACGTGAGATTCTAGTGTCTTAACCACTGTACCACCTGCCAGCCCCTTAGTCTAAAAAAAAAAAAAAAAAAAAGAAAGAAAGAAAAGAAAGAGAGGGAGTAACTTTCCCTGCCCTCCACTCCGCAAAGACTTGAAGAGACTACTCTTTTTGAGCAGCCTTTCCTAAAGGAAAAGGACACAGAAGATGGTACACAGATGCCTGGAGGGCATTTGCTGCCATTTTACACAAGAGATCTGTGAGGTCATTAAACCTAAGACGATCCGCCTCTAAGCGGCGTCCTCCCCAGTATCCCCGTGAAGCGCATCTGGTGTCTAAGCGCATCTGAGAAACCCCGCCCTTTATGGTGGCCTCGCTAACTCCTGACCGCTTCTCCGCAGTGGCACTTCTGAGCTCTTCGCCACCTGCGCCAAGAAGGACATCAGGGTGTGGCACACACTGTCCAACAGGGAGCTGCTGCGGATCACCGTGCCCAACATGACCTGCCACGGCATCGACTTCATGCGCGACGGGAAGAGCATCATTTCAGGTACCTGCTCCAGATCAAGACTCGGCGTTGGACTCTGGCTGCGGTTTGCAGAATCTTCTCCTCGTTCTGCGCTAGTCTGTGCATATGGATAACCTGGAATAGCTTCCCACTGTCCACCCCCTTCCTGCTTCTAATCTAGCCGCTCCTTGGAGCTCTCTTCCAGCTGGGAAACTTTACTGAGCTAGGAAGCGCCAAATAGCAATTTCTCTTCTCCCAAATTGCTGCATATAATATATATCTTTCTTTCTAGCAGGGAAGTTTAGCAATTTAATTTTGGTATGGAGCTGAGGCCCTACTGCATAGAGGGAACTTGTGTTAGAACCTCTTTTGTTGTATAAGAGATAAAACTCTGACTCCAACTAGTTATATCTCAAGAGAATGTATTTCTCCATCCTTCCTCTTTTTTATTTTTTTATAAGAAGTTTTTGCCATAGGGCACATGTGCTCGCTGGAGTGAGAGAAAGAGACAGTGAGAGAGAAAGTGAGAAATCACACCGCATTCCCTTCTCTGTTCTCCTCCTGGGATCTTGGGCATGCATGCACATGCGCCTGGCATGAGTTTCAAGTCACCAGGTCTGGGACTTAAACTATAGTTGCTGTGTGAGAGTCTGGAGATAGAACCACTACAGCATCTGCTGGCCCCAGTCCGTCCATCCTTTTATGAGAGAAAAGGAGAGAGGGAGACAAAGAGAGATAGAGGGAACCAGCAGTTAGCGTAATGGCTATGTTGCTGGACTCCCACGTAGTCGACCGCGGTTCATGTCCCGGACCCGGTGGCTTAAAACTCACGCCGGGTGCATGTGCGTGCGTGCCCAAGATCCCGAGAGGAGAATGGAGGAGAAGGGATTGCAGCGTGACCATCCCCCCGGGGGGTGATTTCTGGCTTTCTGTCTCTCTGTCTCTCTCTGTCTGTCTGGCGAGCGCATGCGCCCTATAGCGAAAACCTCTCCAAAAAAAAAAAAAAAAAGATAAAGAGACAAGGTAGTTTTGACAGGGCCCCACCATGCAACGATCTTGTCCCAGCCTCCCAGTTGGCCAGGTTTATGTGCCCATAACTGTTCTGACTCTCCCAGGAACCCAACCTGCACCGCCCATGCAGCCTCCAGCCTCCCAGGGGTGGCACTACCTTCGTGCTACCACGGCTTAGCTGGAAACTTACTATAAATATGTTTTACTATCTTGTGCCAACGCATTCTTACATTAATGATAAGTGCTGTGCTATTCTATCTCTAGGTACTTCAGTGCACCTCTCTATGTTTCTATAAAACAATCATCTCTTAATATCTTTTTATGTCCAATCTCTATGCAACTGTTGTCAGTGGTCAAAAAGGACTTTTACAGGCCGACCGTGTAGCATGCTAGTTATGGCAGCTGGATTCCCCCGTGGTCAGCTGCATGGTTTGAACCTGAGCCCACTGGCTTGAAAAATACTGTGTGTGTGTGTGTGTGTGTGTGTGTGTGCTCGTGCGCACGCGTGTGTGCACACCCCAATTTCCAAGAGAATGGAGAAGAAGGGAATACAGTAGAGCCATCCCCCGGGGAGTGATTTTGTCTCACTTTCCCCCTTTCCCTCTCTCTTTCTGGCTCTCTGGTGAGCACACACGCCCAGTGGCAAGCTAAAAAATAAAACATAAAGGGACAGCTACTGGTTCACATCAATGGAAAATCAAGTGGATTCTGGGTGCAGCTACTAAAATAGTGACGTTGGAAGTCATCTCGTCCCCTCTTTTCCTGTCTCAATTTCTTTCTCTTTGGCGTCCCCTCCCCCAGGCATGTCTCCACATAGCGCCCCCGGGAGCTCTCGGCTTGCATTACACGGAGAGTTGAAGAAGCTTGGAGTCATCAGCACCTCCCCTTTTCCTCTGATCCCCACATGATGTGCCCTAGGACTCGCCTGTCACAGCATACTCAGAGCCTGCGGTCCCCACCCTGGCCTTAGCCGCCAAGGCCGCTCTCCTAGAGCATTCCAGTAGCTTCCTACCAGGTTCTCTGCTCCCCCCTGCCCAGTTTGCTCCTTCCCCAGTGTGTTCTCAACACAGAAACCAGGAATCTGCTTGTTTTTTAAAAATTATTGGAGGGCGTATGTGCTCTGGAGCCCAGGGAAGGACAAAACACCCCCCAGAAGGGCATGATAACGCCGCAATCCCTTCTCCTCCATTTCTCCATCCTATCAGGATTTGGGGCACCCACGCACATGCACCCAGTGTGTTTTTTCAATCTGTTAAGGTCAAGACTTGAACTGTGGTTGGTCTTGGGGGACCTGGCTTCCTTAACCACTAGGCTATGAGGCTGGCCCCAGAAATCCGTTTTAAAATGGAAATCAGATCGTGCCACTTCTCCAGTTCAAAAGCCTTTCACCTTCTAAGAATCAAAGATAGGTCCCTGCAACCACCGGTAAGGCCTGACATAACCTTCCTCACCTCCGACCTTTTTGATCTTTGTTTGTTTGTTTGTTT
>NW_006160005.1:1676008-1696179 GCF_000334495.1 Tupaia belangeri chinensis
GTGCACACCCCAATTTCCAAGAGAATGGAGAAGAAGGGAATACAGTAGAGCCATCCCCCGGGGAGTGATTTTGTCTCACTTTCCCCCTTTCCCTCTCTCTTTCTGGCTCTCTGGTGAGCACACACGCCCAGTGGCAAGCTAAAAAATAAAACATAAAGGGACAGCTACTGGTTCACATCAATGGAAAATCAAGTGGATTCTGGGTGCAGCTACTAAAATAGTGACGTTGGAAGTCATCTCGTCCCCTCTTTTCCTGTCTCAATTTCTTTCTCTTTGGCGTCCCCTCCCCCAGGCATGTCTCCACATAGCGCCCCCGGGAGCTCTCGGCTTGCATTACACGGAGAGTTGAAGAAGCTTGGAGTCATCAGCACCTCCCCTTTTCCTCTGATCCCCACATGATGTGCCCTAGGACTCGCCTGTCACAGCATACTCAGAGCCTGCGGTCCCCACCCTGGCCTTAGCCGCCAAGGCCGCTCTCCTAGAGCATTCCAGTAGCTTCCTACCAGGTTCTCTGCTCCCCCCTGCCCAGTTTGCTCCTTCCCCAGTGTGTTCTCAACACAGAAACCAGGAATCTGCTTGTTTTTTAAAAATTATTGGAGGGCGTATGTGCTCTGGAGCCCAGGGAAGGACAAAACACCCCCCAGAAGGGCATGATAACGCCGCAATCCCTTCTCCTCCATTTCTCCATCCTATCAGGATTTGGGGCACCCACGCACATGCACCCAGTGTGTTTTTTCAATCTGTTAAGGTCAAGACTTGAACTGTGGTTGGTCTTGGGGGACCTGGCTTCCTTAACCACTAGGCTATGAGGCTGGCCCCAGAAATCCGTTTTAAAATGGAAATCAGATCGTGCCACTTCTCCAGTTCAAAAGCCTTTCACCTTCTAAGAATCAAAGATAGGTCCCTGCAACCACCGGTAAGGCCTGACATAACCTTCCTCACCTCCGACCTTTTTGATCTTTGTTTGTTTGTTTGTTTAGGTTTTTGCTTTCTCTGTAGAGAGACAGAAAGAGAGAAAGTCAATCATGCTCCAGGCCACACTGAAGTCCCTTCTCCGCCATGCTTCTCTCGGGATTTCGGGCACACACATACCTCTAGCTGCCGGCTCTCAGGCTCGAACCACGGTCAGCCATGTGGGAGTTTAGCATCTTACCCACCACACCACCTGCTGCCCCCACCTCCACCTTCTTACCTCTGCCCTTTTCTCTTACTACTATTGTCCTCTAGCCACACTGACTTCTTTGCTGTTCCTCAAACATGCAGGGCACAGGGCCTTTGCCTAATCGTTCCATCCGCCTGGAATGTTCTTTCCCCAGATACGCCTATGGTTTATCCCCGCCCACCTCAAGTCTTAACTGAAACAGGGTCTACCTTGAGCACCCTATTTAAAATGACTGGTCAAGAGGTGACACTAATGCTAATGAGAAGTTACCAACCACATAAAGGCCTTAGGGCAAAGTATTCCAGGCAGAAGGAACAGCAAATGTAAAGGCCCCGAGGTGGGAAATCACTTGCTGTATTTGAGGGATGGTGAGGGTAGTGTGTCTGGAACTTAGGGAGATAGCTGGCGTGGAGGCTCAGGGAGGACAGTAGATGGAACCAGCAGTTAGCGTAATGGCTATGTCGCTGGACTCCCACATAGTCGACTGCGGTTCGAGTCGCGGACCCAGTGGCTTAAACTCACGCCGGGCGCGTGTGCGTGCATGCCCAAGATCCAGAGAGGAGAATGGAGGAGAAGGGATTGCGGTGTGGCCATCCCCATCGGAGGGTGATTTCTCGCTTTCTGTCTCTCTGTCTCTGTCTGTCTGGCTGGCGAGTGCACATGCTCTGTAGCAAAAACCTCTCCAAAAAAAGAAAAAAAAAAAGGGAGGACAGTAGAGGACGTTGACCAGGTCGGGGAGTGGCAGGAGTGAATTGATGTAGATGATAAAGAAGTCTGAACTTGGGGCCAGCAGGTGGTGTGCGGTTAAAGGCACTGGATTCCCACATGACCGACCGTGGTTAAAGTCCCAGACCTGGCAGCTTGCTTTCTCACTTTCCCTTTCTCTCTCTGGTCAAATTTAAAATTAATGGGGACCAGCAGTTGGCATAATGGCTATGTCGCTGGACTCCCATGTAGTCGACTGTGGTTTGAGTCCCAGGCCCGGTGGCTTAAACTCACACCAGGCACGTGTGCATGCGTGCACAAGATCCTAAGAGGAGAATGGAGAAGGGATTGCAGTGTGGCCATCCCCCCGGGGGGTAATTTCTCGCTTTCTGTCTCTCTGTCTCTCTCTATCTTGCTGGCAAGCACATATGCAATATAACAAAAACCTCTCCAAAAAAGAAAATGAAAAGAAAACAAATTTAAAATAATTATAACAAAAGAAATTAAATAAATGAATAAATAATTCTTTAAAAAAAATAAGAGATTCTACCAAGCTTCTCAAGAATAGGTAGATCATGGGACCAGCATTTAGCATAATGGATATGTCGCTGGACCCCCACGTAGTTGACCGCAGTTCGAGTCCTGGACCCGGTGGCTTAAACTCACGCCAGGCATGTGTGCGTGCATGCCCAAGATCCCGAGAGGAGAATGGAGGAGAAGGGATTGTGGCATGACCATCCCCCCTGGGGGGTGATTTCTTGCTTTCTTGTCTCTCTGTCTCTCTCTGTCTGGCGAGCACACACGCCCTATAGCAAAAAAACCTCTCCAAAAAAAAAAAAAAAAAGAATAGGTAGATCATCAAAAAGTTTGAACTTTAATTCTAAATGCAGTGTTCAGAACACTTTTGGAAGTTCCTGATCAGGAAGGTGACATGGTCTTAAAAAGTTTGCCCTGGGGGCCACAGGTGGTGTGGTGGTTAACATGCTGGATACCCACATGGCTGACCATGGTTTGAGTTCTAGACTTGATGGCTTGCTCTCTCTTTCTCTCTCTTGCTCTCGCTCTGGTGAGCATACATGCCCTATGGCAAATTAAAAATAGAGAGATTACCCTGACTCCTGTATAAATAACTGATTGTAAGTTTCAGAACTGAAAGGACTGGAAGGGAACTGTTACTATAATCCAGGAAAGAGTTGCTGACTTGGGCAATGTGGTACCAGGAGAGGAGTGGAGAGATGCTCAGAGTCTAGATGTGTTTTAACAGTAGGGACTGGCCGATGGGGTGGATGTTGGGTGGGTGAGACAGAGGAATCAAGATGACCCCAAGGTTCTTGGCTTCAGCAACTGGATGGATGGTGGTGGCAACTTTTTTCAAACAATTTTCTGTAGGGCTCATGAGCTCACCAGAGGGAAACAGAAAAAGTGAGAAAGTGAGAAAGTATCCCCCAGAGGGGATGGCCACACTGCTATCTTCTGTCCCATGCTCCTCTCTGGGTTTTGGGCATGCATGCACATGTGCCCTGCCTGCTTTTCAGGTCAACCAGGACGAATCACTCCTTTCCTTCAGCCAGGTGTGACCATCTTGAGGGATTAGGGCCAAGGGGTGTGTAGCTGTGGGTAGGGGCGGCCTCTTCCCTCCATCACCAGCTGGCTCCCCAGTCCTGCCTCTGGTTTATGAGATCAGCGGTCGGGAAAGGGAGGGCGCATATACTGACCCCCGCTTGCCTTTCGTCTCACTTTCACGCCAGCGTGGGGTGACGGTAGAATCCGAGCCTTCGCCCCGGAGACCGGCCGCCTGATGTACGTCATTAACAGCGCTCACAGGATCGGCGTGACGGCCATCGCCACCACCAGCGACTGTAAAAGGATCATCAGTGGCGGCGGGGAAGGGGAGGTATTGTTCTTGAAAGCAGAATCAATCGTTATCACAGTTAGCCTGGGATTTAGAGCCAAGGCCTCAGAGGAGGCCGTCTTTTATTTTTTAAAAAAATAAGACCTTGGGGAACCAGCAGTTATTATAATGGCTATGTCGCTGGACTCCCACGTAGTCGACCGCAGTTTGCATCCCGGACCCGGTGGCTTAGAACTCACGCCGGGCGCATGTGCGTGTGTGCCCAAGATCCCGAGAGGAGAATGGAGGAGAAGGGATTGCGGCGTGACCATCTTCCGGGGTGGGGGTGGGGGGGGGGGTTATCATTTTCTGTCTCTATGTCTCTCTCTGTCTGTCTGGCAAGCGCACACGTCCTATAGCAAAAACCTCTCCAAAAAAAAAAGAAAAAAGAATAAGACCTTGAATTAGGATTCAAGGGGGATGCATTTGGGATTTTGATGAAACCTTAAAATACATCATAAATTAAAGTTCATCAATTTTAAATATACATATAAATACTTTGTTCGTGGGAGGAACATTTAAGATACCGACATGATAGGGCTGGTAGGTATTGTGGTGGTTAAGGGTGCTGGATTCCCTCATGGCTGACTGCAGTTCAAGTCCCAGACCTGGTGGCTTACTTTATCACTTTTCCTCCCTCCCTCTCTCTTACTCTGTCCCTCTCTGGTCAAATTAAAATAAATAAATAAATAATAAAATTCGATAAAAGAATTCTTTAAAAATAAAGATAGGGACATGAAAGTGTTAACAGAACTGTAAATCCAAGTTGGTGTTTTGCCAGCGCTTAGGCAAACGGGTTCTCTTCCTCCCAGGACCATGGTTTATAAATTGTCTTTATCTTATCTTTCAAAGCAGATAATATTTTTAGAATCAAAATGCACCACAATAAAAATAATTTTTTATTATTTAAAAATTATGACACTCCACCTTTTCCTTCCATCACTCCGCAGAGCCGAAAACACCTTTCACTTCCACATTTATCTTGTGGCGCCTCCCCTCCCTTATACCCTACTTTTTCCCAATCCCAAAGCCTTCCCTTTCTCCATATAAGACATTTTCCTTTGCCTTCTTTCTCAGCTGTGTCACTTGCCAGGAAGAAGGGAATGTAGCTCCTGGACAGGTAGCCGTTAGTAGAACTCAGGCAATGCAGGTAGAAGCCTGGCTCCAGATTGCCTTCTACCACTTTGAGCTGTGTGACGTGGGGTGCGTGCCTTAACCTCTCTGCGCTTCAGTTTCCATTTAAAGTATAGTATTCCTATTACCGAGACGATTTGTTTGTCTTTATTTCGCTAAGTCTTCCAGGCCTGGTGTGTGCATTTTACATTCAAGGCACCTCTCCCTGAGCACCAGCTGTGTGTCAAGCAAGTGCGTTGTAACCACAGCCTCGGGCCATCGCCCTCGGCCTCGTCGCTCTCCTGGCTGCAGTTCCTTGCTTGATCACTTCAGCCGCTTTTCCGTTGACACCCTCAGTACCCAAGCATGCTCCTTCATCCTTTTGGGTCATCTGTCTTGCTGATGCCCAGACTTGGAGCCTGAGCCCAAGCTGTTGAGAGTGGAGGGAGGAGGGGACGTCACTGTCTCACTGCGCTTGGTCCTGCTCAGCTCTCCACAGTCCCCCGTCCACTCCTCCTCCTCTTTTTTCCTCACTCAGCTGTTATCCACCTTTCCTTTCAAAACGCATAGTCTTCAAGGCCTTTGATACACTGGAGACCAGGGCTGCTGCTCGGCAGGTGAGCACTGATACGAAGTCAGTCATTGCTGCCGTACTCGGGTACTTTCGTTCCCAGGGGAAGATGGCTATTGCCTGAATGCCCCACCTGTGAAGACTCCCAACCCTATCACCCTCCCCTCCCCATCAAGTGCACCCCAAACTCCAATCCCACAACCAAAGGGTTAATGCTTGGCTCGTCCAGAGCACTTCCAAGACTCTGACTCCAGCCCTGTGGCTGCCTGGCCGGTGTCTTTGGTACTAGTTAGACAGCTGACTTTTAGCCCTGCTAAGAACTGAATGTGCGCCTACGCATGTGCTGGTTTTGTTTTGTTTTGTTTTTCAGAGAGATTTTTACTAGAGGGTGCGTGCACTAGCTGGAAAGCCAGAGAGACAGAAAGCGAGAAATCATCCCCCGGGGGGATGGCCATGCCGCAATCCCTTCTCTGCTGTTCTCCTCTCAGGATGTTGGACATGCACACACATGCGTCTAGTGTGAGTTTTAAGCTGCTGGATCCAAGACTCAAACTGTGGCTGACTACGTGAGAGTCCAGTGACATAACTGTTACACCATCCGCTGGTCCCGACGTGGTGGGCTTTTGAAATAGCACATTCGTTTTCTCTGACACTGGTCGTTATCCCGCCCCATGTCATAACACGCAGAGGTATTTGAATGTCATGGCAATGACCATGGCCCAGTTCATTTGGGATAGCCTCATGCTTCCTCACTGTCTTTACCTTGACAGTACAGAATGTGTCTTAGGAGATTTTCTTTCTTCATTTAATGTGATTTTCCTCTTAGTAGGTACAAATAGTCCAGTCCATTATCACCCGCCCTGAAGCTAATTTCCAATCTAGTGTTCACTCGGCCCACTGTTCTCCTTGCCCTGGAATGCTTCCATGGAATGGTTTCTGCTATTCTTATTTTTCATAAATCTAACATATTCATCATGAGAAGGCATAGGCATCTGTTTATATTACTGTATATTATTGTAATTTTGTCAGAGGACATGTGTGCTTGCCAGAGAGATACGGGGGTGGGGGTGAGAAAGCACCCCGATAGGGGGTGGTCGTGCCACAATCCCTTTCCCCCATTTCTTCCTCTTCTAGGGATTCTGAGCAAACACACCCACATGTTTCTCAAGCCACCGAGTCCAGGACTTGAACTGCACAGTGGGCTGGGTGGGATCCAGCCACCTTAGCCACCACCCCATGGGCTGGGCTTACATTGCTGTGTTTTCTTGTGTAATTGTGGTAGAGCCTTTATCCATTCCAGGACATCTAAAGGATCTTTTAAAAGTTCATGGCAAGTGACGTGGTGATTAAGGGTGCTGGTCTCCCACACGGCCGACCACAGCTGGAGTCATGGACCAGGCGGCTTGCTTTCTCACTTTCTCTCTCTCTCTAACTCTGTCTCTCTCAAAATAAAATAAAAAATAAATAAATAAAATCATTCTTTAAAAAAAATGGTATAAATGCCATTCCTGAAAAATACCTTGTTTTCTATCATGTATTTGTGCTAATTACTATGTTATTAAAATGTGTTTATAAACTGAAATAATCTATGCAGAGAGAATAGATGAAATGATTAGAGTATTTCTCACATTTTAAGTTTTGGAGAAAATCCTACTTTAATATAAATATATATCAACACTGGGACCAGCAGATGGCATAAAGGTTGCATCCCTGGACTCCTACATGGTGAAACTGCAGTCTGAGTCCTGGACCCAGTGGCTTAAAACCCACACCGGGCGTGAGTGTGTGCACATGCCCAAGATCCCAAAAGGAGAACAGAGGAGAATGGATTCATCATGGCCATAACCCTAGGGAGTGATTTCTCGCTTTCTGTCTCTCTGTCCGGTGAGCACATGCACCCTATAGCAAAAATCTGTCATAAATAAATAAATAAATAACACTTAATTTAGCCCTGCTAAGAACTGAATGTGCGCCTACGCATGTGCTGGTTTTGTTTTGTTTTGTTTTTCAGAGAGATTTTTACTAGAGGGTGCGTGCACTAGCTGGAAAGCCAGAGAGACAGAAAGCGAGAAATCATCCCCCGGGGGGATGGCCATGCCGCAATCCCTTCTCTGCTGTTCTCCTCTCAGGATGTTGGACATGCACACACATGCGTCTAGTGTGAGTTTTAAGCTGCTGGATCCAAGACTCAAACTGTGGCTGACTACGTGAGAGTCCAGTGACATAACTGTTACACCATCCGCTGGTCCCGACGTGGTGGGCTTTTGAAATAGCACATTCGTTTTCTCTGACACTGGTCGTTATCCCGCCCCATGTCATAACACGCAGAGGTATTTGAATGTCATGGCAATGACCATGGCCCAGTTCATTTGGGATAGCCTCATGCTTCCTCACTGTCTTTACCTTGACAGTACAGAATGTGTCTTAGGAGATTTTCTTTCTTCATTTAATGTGATTTTCCTCTTAGTAGGTACAAATAGTCCAGTCCATTATCACCCGCCCTGAAGCTAATTTCCAATCTAGTGTTCACTCGGCCCACTGTTCTCCTTGCCCTGGAATGCTTCCATGGAATGGTTTCTGCTATTCTTATTTTTCATAAATCTAACATATTCATCATGAGAAGGCATAGGCATCTGTTTACATTACTATATATTATTGTAATTTTGTCAGAGGACATGTGTGCTTGCCAGAAAGATACGGGGGTGGGGTGGTCATGCCACAGTTGTCAGAGGACATGTGTGCTTGCCAGAGAGATACGGGGGTGGGGGTGAGAAAGCACCCCGATAGGGGGTGGTCGTGCCACAATCCCTTTCCCCCATTTCTTCCTCTTCTAGGGATTCTGAACAAACACACCCACATGTTTCTCAAGCCACCGAGTCCAGGACTTGAACTGCACAGTGGGCTGGGTGGGATCCAGCCACCTTAGCCACCACCCCATGGGCTGGGCTTACATTGCTGTGTTTTCTTGTGTAATTGTGGTAGAGCCTTTATCCATTCCAGGACATCTAAAGGATCTTTTAAAAGTTCATGGCAAGTGACGTGGTGATTAAGGGTGCTGGTCTCCCACACGGCCAACCACAGTTCAAGTCCCGGACCTGGCGGCTTGCTTTCTCACTTTCCCTCCTCTCTCTCTTGCTCTGCCCCTCTCTGGTCTAAATAAACAAACAAACAAACTAAAAAAAAAAGTTCATGGAAGGGGTCAGCAAGTGGTATGGTGGTTAAGGTGCTGGACTCCCATATGGCTCACTGCAGTGTGAGTCTTGGACCTGGTAGCTTGCTTCCTCACTTTATCTCTCTCTCTGTCTCTCTCTGATAAGTGTATATGCCCTATAGCAAATTAAATAATAATAATAAATTAATAAAATTAAATGAATAGTTTTGCAGAAAAAGTTCATGGGAAATACATCATAGGCAAAACACTGTGCATAGCTTTTCAAATTTTTTTGCACCAAAATAAACTCATAGTTTAATTCCATTTTTCCATGAATGTTTTGAAGTTCCATCATACTATAATAACTAAGTAAGTTTCCTTTGGCCTAACCCTTTCAGTTAGGACATTATTTTGACTGTTTTCGGATTGTGTATACGTAGTTATGTTACCTCTGGATTTCATTATAGGATAATTAACAGTTATAAAGAAATATTTGTGATACAAAATAGGTGTTGGGTTCAGTATGATTGAGAACCAGAGTTTTTAAATGATTAAAACTGAAGAGCTGATGTGGGGCCAGCGAGTACTCATAGTTTTAAGACACTGGATTCCCACGTGGTTGACCGTGGGTTCAGGCCTGGACCCGGTGACTTCTAACTAACACCAGGCGCATGTGCATGCTCCAAATCCCAGAGGAGATGGAGAAGGGTTGGAGGCACGGCCACCCTCCTGGGGAGTAATTTCTTGCTTTCTGTCTCTCTGGTGAGTGCACTCTCCCTATAGCAAAAATAATACCAAAAAAAAAAAAAAAAAAACAAACCCAAAAAACAGAAGAGCTGATGTTTAAATATGACTCTGCGTACCCAAGAAATTTCCTGATGGCACCAGAAATTTGATAGCAGTGCTCTGCAGAAATGAGTAGACGTATTATTTCCCTTGGTTAGCAGTGGCTCTTGCGTTATTGATTTTCATGGCGGGTGTCTGATAAAGTTCTCAGCCTAAAAGCAGAAGCAGATGCAGGACCATTGGTAACATTTTCTAAGCTGTGTGAAAGATGATTACATCTTGTACTTGAATATTTCTGTCTTTCAATGTAGCATTCCCACCCCACCCAACTAGGATGAGAACAGGGAATTAAAAAGCAAACCAGGGCCAGCAGATGATATGGAGGTTAAGGTATCTGGATTCCCACATGGCCAACCAAGTGGTTCGAGTCCCAGACCTGGCAATTTGAAAATCATTCCAGGTGCATGTGTGTGCTCAAAATCTCAAGAGGAGACTGGAGGAGAAGGGATTGTGGCATATCATCCCCTCTGGGGAGTTATTTCTGACTTTCCCTCTCTCTCTCTCACTCTCTCTCTGTCTCTCTCTGCTGAGTACACACCCTATAGCAAAAATGAAAAAACATACAAACAACAAGAAAAAAACAAAGCAAGCATAGCAGAGTTGAAAAGCTCTTGGGATCTTGTATTTTTTATTGTAATTTCTAATTGACATACCATCATTTGCATCCTAATTTAATTTAATATATTGTTATTTTTAAATTTAACCAGATAGAAACAGAGAGAGGGAGAAAATGAGAAAGCAAGCTGCCAAGTCTGGGATTCAAACTCCAGTCAGCCGTGTGAGAGTCCAGTGTTTCAACCATCATCTGCAGGCCCCAGGACACTATTTTTTTTTTAAGAATTATTTTATTTAACTTTATTTATTTATCTGTTTGTTTTAATTTGACCAGAGAGGGACGGAGTGAGAGAGAGCACAAAGAGAGAGAGAGAAAGCAAGCTGCCATGTCCAGGACTCCAACTGCGGTCGGCCATGCGGGAGCCCAGCACCTTTAATCAGCATTCCACTTGCCGGCCCGACAGTATGTTTCTTAAAGCGTGTGCACAGTAAAATAACTAAATAAAGGATATACACATAATACCTTCGTAAGTTAATATTTTACATTATTTTGTGCACTTCTGAGGTTTGTCGTACTAGTTTTGTCCATGCCAGGACACTCTCACAGCCTGCTCCCCTTGTTTATACGCACTCTTTTTTTTTGTGAAGAGGTTTTTGCTATGGGGCGCATCCACTCACCAGACAGACAGAGAGAGACGGAGAGACAGAAAGCGAGAAATCACCCCCCCCCAGGGGGGATGGTCACGCCGCAATCCCTTCTCCTCCATTCTCCTCTCGGGATCTTGGGCACGCACACACACACGCCCGGCGTGAGTTTTAAGCCACCGGGTCCGGGATGCGAACCGCAGTCGACTACATGGGAGTCCAGCGACATAGCCATTACACCAACTGCTGGTCCCAACACATTCTTGTACCACTCATTGCGAAAGCAGAAGGACTTGATGCACGGAAATAGAGTAATGGTAAATCCTAGCAGCTGCCCGGTGGGGTGGGCTTCAGGAGAAACCATTGACAGACAAGACGGCAGGTAAACAAGAGCCCCTTTCGGTCCCTTCAGAAGTCACAATCCCTCTTGCGATCTGAGTTGCTGTGGCTTTCAGGTGAGGGTGTGGCAGATCGGCTGCCAGACCCAGAAGCTGGAGGAGGCCCTGAAGGAGCACAAGTCTTCCGTGTCCTGCATCAGGGTGAAGAGGAACAATGAGGAGTGCGTCACAGCCAGCACCGATGGGACCTGCATCATCTGGGACCTCGTGTAAGTGCCGCATGTGGGCTCTGCCGCCCGTGCAGAGCCCAGCCATTCCAGCAGTGCCCTGAATGTGAGCGGACAGTCAGACGGAGTAGAAATCTCACTCTGGGAAACTGGAAAGAGATGTCCCTCCGAAGCCATTTATGCCATTGCTGTCCAGGGTTTGCAGGTGCTGGTGGGAAGGGTGTAGGTTCCAAGATCTGGATGTTGGAAGTTTCTGGAGGGATAGGGAAGTCATGAGAAATGTAATTTAGTTTGCACTAATTCACCTCTAAGAGTTCCGAATTAAAAGGAGCGAGGGAAATCGGTAAGGCAGACAGTTCTTGTCATTTCACTCAGTCAAGAGAAGTCTAGAATTAGGGCTTTAGGTGGCATGGTAATTAAGGTGCTGGACTCCCACATGGCCAACCATGGTTCAAATCCCAGACCTGGCAGCTTGCTTTCTCACTTTCTCTCTCTCTCTGGTGACTGCATGTGCCCTACAGCAAACTTAAAGAAGAAGAATAAATAAAATAAATAATTACTAAAAAACAAAAACAAAACAGGGACCAGCAGTTGGTGTAATGGCTATGTCGCTGAACTCCCGTGTAGTCGACAGTGGTTCAAGTCCTGGACCCAGTGACTTAAAGTCACACTGGGCGCGTGTGTGTGCCCAAGATCCTGAGAGGAGAATGAAGGGATTGCGGCGTGGCCATCCTCCCTGGGGGGTGATTTCTCTCTTTCTGTCTCTCTCTGTCTTTCTGGTGAGCTCACATGCCCTGTAGCAAAACGTCTCAAAAAAAAAAAAAAATCCACGCCCAGCATCAGCTTGCTATGGCCAGGGAGGGCTGGGAAAGAGACATCAATTTGTCCTCCCCCTTAGGTGGCTGCATTCTCAGGGACCTCTTATACTTAGAACAGGTCACACCCCCATAGAATGCTTGACTCCAAACCAACTAGACCAGGAGCCAGAAGGTGGCATAGTGGTTTGGGTGCTGGATCCCACATGGCCAACTGCGTGGTTTGAGTCCTAGACCCGGCGACTTGAAAAAACAGATGGCGTAATGGCTATGTCGCTGAACTCCCATGTAGTTGACCATGGTTCACAGTCCCGGACCCAGTGGATTAAACTCACACCGGGTGCGTGTGCGTGCGTGCCCAAGATCCCAAGAGGGGAATGGAGGAAAAGGGATTGTGGCATGGCCATCCCCCCGGGGGGGTGATTTCTGGCTTTCAGTCTTTCTGTCTCTCTGTCTCTCTCTGTCTTTCTGGCAAGTGTGTGTGCCCTATAGCAAAAAAACTCTCAAAAAAAAAAAAAAAAAGACATGCAGGGCACATGTGCATGCAGGCCCAAAATCCCCAAGAAGGGATTGCCGTGTGGTCATCCTTCCTGGGGGAGAGGGGTGCTTTCTCACTTTCCCTCTCTCTGTCTCTTTGTTTAGTGTAGACACCTTATAGCAAATTCGAGCTAACTGGACCATCGCATGTGAACTTTAATGTAGGAGTAATCGAAAGAATTTTCCTAGGTGACGTTTGAGTTCGTCACTATAAGTATTTCGCTGTGTGTTTTTATTTTCCCTTATCATCCCGCCCCCTCATCACCCGTCTACCCCTCCCGGGACATATTGCCTCCCTATACCTGTGTAAGAGAGACCAGGTAAGTACAAAGCTGGGAATAACGAGCCATAAATGACAAAAGAGTAAGAAATGTTCTTGTCTGGAGAGGAAGGAGTGAGAACTAAAGGCAAAGGCAGAGCATTTTTAGTTAATGTGTTAAAAAATAAAAACCTGGGGACCAGTAGATGGCAGAATGGTTGTGCTGTCACTGGACTCCCATGTAGTTGACTGTGGTTTGAGTCCTGGACCCGGTGACTTAAAACTCATGCTGGGCATGTGTGTGTATACACGCCCAAGATCCTGAGAGGAGAATGGCGGACAAGGGATTGCAGTGTGGCCATCCCCGCTGGAGGGTGATTTCTCATTTTCTGTCTCTCTGTCTCTCTGGTAAGCACATATGCCTTATAGCAAAGATCTCTCTCTTTTTTATTTTTTTGAGAGGTTTTGCTACAGGGCGTGTGCACTCACCAGAAAGACAAAGAGAGAGACAACCAGACAGACAGAAAGTGAGAAATCACCCCCGAGGGGGGATGGCCATGCTCCAATCCCTTCTCCTCCATTCTCCTCTCGGGATCTTGGGCACGCACGCACACGCACCCAGTGTGAGTTTAAGCCACTGGGTCCGGGACTTGAACTGCAGCTGGCTACATGGGAGTCCAGTGATGTAGCCATTATGCTATCTGCTGGTCTCCCGCAAAAATCTTTATTTAAAAAAATTAAAGTAAAAACCTGGAGTCAGCAAGTGGAGTGATGGTTACAGGCACTGGACTCCCCACATGGTCAACTGTGGTTTGAGTCCTGGACCTGGCAGTTTGCTTTCTCACTTTCTCTCTCTGTCTCTGGTAAGTGCACATCTCTATAGCAAATAAAATAATACTAATAAATTATATATCTATATCTATATCTATCTATCTATCTATCTATCTATCTATATAGGAGAGGTTTTTGCTATAGGGCACGTGTGCTCACCAGAAAGACAGAGAGAGACAGAGAGATAGAAAGCGAGAAATCACCCCCCAGGGGGGATGGCCACGCTGCAATCCCTTCTCCTCCATTCTCCTTTCAGGATCTTGGGCATGCACACACACGCGCCCGGCGTGAATTTAAGCCGCCAGGTCCAGGACTTGAACCGCGGTCGACTACACGAGAATCCAGCGACATAGCCCTTACACCAACTGCTGGTCCCAAATAAATATGTATTTTTAAAATCCCAAGCAAGCCTCTGCCTTCTAGCCTATGTGTCTCCAACTTTCACGTGCACATATGAATCACCTGGGGACCCTGTTAGGATGGGGGTTTGACGTAGCAGGTGTAGGGTGGCACCTGAGAGTCTGCATTTTGTTCTTTCTTTTCAATTAATTACTTACTTATTTAATTCCATTTGTTATTATTATTATTTTTTAAGAGAGATTTTTGCTATAGGGTATGTGCGCTAGCCAGAGAGGCAGAAGGAAACAAGAAAGAGCTAGAGAGACAGAAAATCAGAAATCATCTCCTGGGGGAGTATGACCACACAGCAGTCCCTTCTCCTCCATTCTCCTGTCTGGATTTTGGGCATGCACGCACACTCACTCAGTGTGAGTTTTAAGCCACTGGGTTCTGGACTTGAACTATGGTCGACCATATAGGAGTCCCGTGAGGTAACCATTATGCCATCTGTTGGTCCCAGTTATTATTTTTTAATTTAACCAGAGAGAGAAAAAGGGAGAGTGAGAAAGTAGGCCGCCAGGTCCAGGACTCAAACTGTGGTAGGCCATGTGGGAGTCCAGTGCCTTGACCCACCATACCACCTGCTGGCCCCAGAGAGCCTGTATTTCTTTTTTTTAGAAAGAGATTTTTGCAAAAGGGCACATGTACTCAACAGAGAGACAGAAAGCAAGAAATCACCTCCTGGAGGGCATGGCTACATCGCAATTCCTCCTCCATTCTCCTCTGTGGATTTCAGGCATGCACGCATATATACCTGGCATGAATTTTAAGCCACTGGTTCCAGGACTCAAACCACCATTGACTACATGGGAGTCTAGTGATGTAACCATTATACCACCTGCCAGTTCTGAGAGACTATATTTCCAACAAGCTCCTGTGTCTTGACCCTGGTCCAAGGCCCACACTTGTAGAAGGTGTCGGCCTACTCCTGACCTTCCCACTGGAACTATGTAACGGGAAAGGCATCTTAAACCTAATTCCATGGATGGTTTGTGACCGCCTCAAATCTGTAAAGCCTTCCAGTCGCATGTCACAAGTATAATACTGATTTGTGCCAACACCATTAAAAATAGTTGGCTCGGATATCACGCATGAAAACTTCCATAGGAGAAGAAACTGTGCAGAAGGGGCGTTGTTCAGCCAGGAGAGTCTGGCCAGTGAGTTGGCCACAGACCTCACGGTCTATGGAAAGAGAAGTCACATCTATGGATTTCTTCATCTGCTACCTAAGGCAAGGGTTCTCTTGTGCCTGTGATGATCAACTGGGGAACCCGGCCCCATAGCCTAGTGGCTAAGGGAGCCAGATCCCACATAGCTGACCATGAGGTTCAAATCCCAGCCCTGACAGCTTGAAAAACACATTGGGTATGTGTATGTCCCAATAGGATGGCCAAATGGAGAAAGGATTATGGCGTGACCACATCCCAGTGGGGAGGGTGCTTGCTCCCTCTGTCTCTGGCAAGCACCTGTGCCCTCTGGTGATTTAAAAACACAAAAAGAAAGAAGAAAGAGAGAGAGAGAGAGAGAGAGAGAGAAAGCTGGGATGCTGGTTTCAAATGCAAATTAGTGGCCTTCATTCCAACCCACTAAATTCATATCCCTAGAGATGAGGACCAATAATATTCATTTTTTAAAACCCCCGTGTCCCCATGTTGCTGCTTAGCTTGTGGAGAGCTGTACATCCCAGTGGTGACCTCAAGAATAAAGGGCACTGGGACCAGCGATTGGCGTAATGGCTATGTCACTGGACTCCCATGTAGTTGACTGTGGTTCAAGTCCCGGACTTGGTGGCTTAAACTCATGCTGGGCATGTGTGCTTGCGTGCCCAAGATCCCGAGAATGAAGAAAGGATTGTGGTGTGGCCATCCCCTCTGGGGGTGATTTCCCACTTTCTGTCTCTCTGTCTCTCTGTCTTTCTGTCTTTCTGGTGAGCACGCACACCCTATAGCAAAAACCTCTCAAAAACAAAGAATAAAGGGCACTAGTGCAGGCAGGCAGAGAGAGGAGTTCTAGCATTGTAGCACCAGAGAGTAACGATGTCAGTGACAGTTCAGTGGATACTTTCAAATGGAAGAGTAAATGTCGAATGTGTAAATACAAAGCAAGGATACATTCTTTTTATTTTTTTGGAGAAGTTTTCGCTATAGGGCGTGTGTGCTCGCCAGACAGACAGAGACAGAGAGACAGAAAGCGAGAAATCACCCCCAAGGGGGGATTGTCACGCCGCAATCCCTTCTCCTCTATTCTCCTCTCGGGATCTTGGGCATGCACACACACGCACCTGGCATGAGTTTTAAGCCACCGGGTCCGGGACGCGAACCGCGGTCGCCTACATGGAGTCCAGCGACATAGCCATTACACTAACTGCTGGTTCCCACATTCTTGAGATAGTACAAACTAGAAAAAGAATACAGTGCATTATGGGAAGGCTAGCAGGCTGGCTCTGAGCACAGCCTCTTCTACTTCCTTCTGGATGGAATTAGAATTGTCATTGAGTTCTGAGTGCTGTGTTTAGAAAGGGCCCTCTAGGAGTCAGCAGGTGATTAAAGAGGGGACTCCCACATGGCTAATTGCAGCTCGAGTCCCAGACCTGGCAACTTTAGAATCATGGCAGGCATATATGCATGTGTGCCCACAATCCTAGAAGGAGAATAGAGGAGAAGGGATTGTGGTGGAATCATCTCCCCCTTCCCACCCCAGTGATTTCTCACTTTCTCTCTCTCTCTGGCTCTCTGGCGAATACATGAGCCCTATAGAAAAAAATCTCTCTTTAACAAAAGAAAGGAAGGAAGGAAGGAAGGAAGAAAGGAAGGAAGGAAGGAAGGAAGGAAGGAAGGAAGGAAGAAAGGGAAGGGAAGGGAAGGGAAGAGAAGGGAAGGGAAGGGAAGGCAAGGGACGGTAGAAAAGAAAAGAAAAGAAAAGAAAAGAAAAGAAAAGAAAAGAAAAGAAAAGAAAAGAAAAGAAAAGAACACTCCACTCCCACCATCTTGTGATTGCCACTGGTAGGGAGGGCGGGGTTGCCAGAAGCCTATTTGCACTGTGCTAAGCAGTGTGAGGTATTTGGGATAGGTAAACCAACCCAGTCCACTTGTGTACCCATCCAGTCTACAACTTTTTTAGGGAAGAGAAAGTCACGTGTCATAGCTTTGGAATCTACTTGGCAGGCGTCTTAGGAGGAACCAGATGATCCTGGCCAATACCTTGTTCCAGTGTGTGTGCTATCACCCCGAAGAGTTCCAGATCATCACCAGCGGGACAGACAGGAAGGTACGTGCTCCCAGCAAGAGGCAAACTCTTTCCGGTAGCAGACAGACAAGCCACGAAGTCGAGGCCAAGGATGTAGGCTCCAGAGTCCACACACCCTGGCACAGTGATGGTTCTGAGGCTCAGCGGTATGACACTTTGGAAGTGCCAGGTAACCCTTTGGTCCCTTCACTTCCTCGCTGGTAAGATGGACACAATACCACAGATGTCACGGACCCGCCGTGAGGATTGAAGTCGTGCTCACACAGGATGCTAGAGCAGGAAGTCTGGGTGGTACAGAGGAGGGTACTCGAGAGAGATTTTTGGTTTTGTTTATTTTTTTGTTTGCTGGATTTTGTCTTTCTTTCTTTCTTTCTTTCTTTCTTTTTCTTTTTTTTTTTTTTTGCCATAGGGAACTTGAACTCGCCAGTGAGAGACAGAGAGAGACAGAAAGACAGAAAGTGAGAAATGACCCCCCAGGGGGATGGCCATGCTGCAGTCCCTTCTCCTGTATTCTCCTTCTTGGATCTGGGGCATGCGTGCACAAGCAACCCGTGTGAGTTCCAAGCCGCCAGTTCAGGAACACAAACCTTAGTCATTCCTGTGGGAGTCCAGGGACTTAGCCAACCGCACTACCTGCTGGCTCGAAATGGGGTTTTTTATGATGAGCAAATTTACGAGGTCGGAACAGACCTGCTTTCCCCAAACTGGTGGTCACTTTGACTAAATTCAAATGGAAAGACAATGGAGTTTCTCATCTCTTATCACAATACTTCATCAATATATTAATCTCTGCAGCTTGCTAGTCCGTGTCCTTGGGTGGACCGGCCCTTCTGTTTCGGGGGGACATTTCCCGTTGGAGCACGTGAGAGGCTTCAGGACAAAGACACGTGGAGGGGGAGATGTGAGGGTGTTCACCCTGCCAGCCACATCGGATTAGCCAGATTGTGGCCTAATTACCAGCACATCCAATTAGTGAACTGTGTGTGTGTTTACAAATTTTCATTATCTTTTTTTTTCCTTTAAGGTTTTGCCATAGGGCACGTGCGCTCAGCACAGACAGTGAGAGGGAACATGAGAAATCGCCCCCTAGGGCAAATAGCCACACTGCAGTCCCTTCTCTCTTTATTCCTTGGGATTTTGGGTACGCGTGTGCGCGCGCACACACACACACACACAAACCCAGTGTGATTTTCAAGCCAATGGGTCTGGGACTCAAACCTCTGTTGGCTATGTGGGAGTCAAGCATCTTAACTACTGTGCCACTTGCTGGTCCCTGAAATTCTCGTTATTCATTATCTTTTTCAAATTTTATGTATTTATTTCTTGCATGAATGAGTGAAAAAGAGAGATCTCAGAGAGAGAGCTAGATAACACTAATAGGGCCTTTAAAAATTTTTATAAAGAATTATTTATTTAATTTTCCATATTATCATTATCATCATCATTTTTATCATTTTAATTTGCTATAGGGCATGTGTGTTCGAGGAAGAGAGAGAGAGAGAGAGAGAGAGTAAGAAAACAAACTGCAAGGTCTGGGACTCGAACCATGGTTGGCTATGTGGGAGGACATTGCCTCAACTACCATACCACCTGCTGGCCCCCAATAAGGTCTTGGTGCTGCAATCTACCCCCAGCTTCAGCTAACTCCGGATCGTGGCCAGTGCATGCTGGGGTCAGTCACAGAGGTCTCTGGACATGAACTTGGAACCTTCCCACGTGGGTTAGCCTCACAGATCTTTTTTACTGTTGTACCACCAACCGGCCCCAATGAATGAACCTGGAGTCCCTTTAGACTTTGGAAAGACTGAGAAAATTGAAGAAGCAGCTACATTTTTATGTTTTTACCACCGACAAGAAAAGCTGATGGCATTAAAAGTATTAAAGTATTGTGGGAAAATACTAATGGTGCCTTCCACCTACTCACACCCACCCCCCCCCCCCCCACCCCCCTACCTCCACATGAGAATCTGGGATTGGGCTTTTTCCTGTTTAAGTTTTCTAGGTGATTGGGAAACACTTGGTCATAAAAATCCAAGAAATGCTGCCTGGTCCATGCCAGGATGTGCCTGACACTCGCGTTTTAAGGGTCAGCATGGAAGTCTGCCTCGATTGTAGTCTTTGAAGACTGTCCAAGCCAGTGTCTTCGTGTCTTATCAGCCCAACTTGGCTTATGCCTGTCCACCCCTCACACGCATGTTTGGCTTGTGGTGTAACTGGGCTTCCTCTTAGAACTGGGATGGGATGGATATTAGGGACTTAAGCACAAGGTCACTCTCGAGGCTTGATATAAAGTTTCTAGATTAGCGTGGTATTGGCCTTATTTTAGGTTTAGGTTATGAGACTCAAAGCAGTCTATTTTTCTTTTATTTAAAATGTCACTAGGGCATCCTGCAGGTGGCATGGTGGCTAAGGGTACTGGACTCCCACATGGCTGAGCATGGTTTGAATCCCAGACCTGGAGGCTTGCTTTCTCACTTTTCCTTTCTTTCTGTGAGTGTGTGTGTGTGTGTGTGTGTGTGTGTGTGTGTGTGTGTATAACTATTAAAATAATAATAATAAATAAAGTTAAAGAAAATAATTCCTTAAAAAAAATCACTAGGGAGGCCAGCAGATGGCATAGCGGTTACATCACTAGACTCCCATATGGCTGACTGCAGTTTGAAGCCAGGACCAGGGGGCTTTAAAATCATGCCAGGCACATGTGCATGCATGCCCACGAGGAGAATGGAGAAGGGATTACTGCATGGTCATCCTCTGGATGGGTGATTTCTCACTTTCCCTCTCACTGCCTCTCTATCTTTCTCTCTCTCTCTGGGAAGCACATGCATCTTAAGGCAAAAACCTCTTTTAAAAAAATGTGACTGGGGGCCAGCAAGTGGT
>NW_006160005.1:1713559-1721545 GCF_000334495.1 Tupaia belangeri chinensis
CGCCCGCCCCCCACTCCCCCCCCCCCCCCCCGCCCCACACTACCTCCACATGAGAATCTGGGATTGGGCTTTTTCCTGTTTAAGTTTTCTAGGTGATTGGGAAACACTTGGTCATAAAAATCCAAGAAATGCTGCCTGGTCCATGCCAGGATGTGCCTGACACTCGCGTTTTAAGGGTCAGCATGGAAGTCTGCCTCGATTGTAGTCTTTGAAGACTGTCCAAGCCAGTGTCTTCGTGTCTTATCAGCCCAACTTGGCTTATGCCTGTCCACCCCTCACACGCATGTTTGGCTTGTGGTGTAACTGGGCTTCCTCTTAGAACTGGGATGGGATGGATATTAGGGACTTAAGCACAAGGTCACTCTCGAGGCTTGATATAAAGTTTCTAGATTAGCGTGGTATTGGCCTTATTTTAGGTTTAGGTTATGAGACTCAAAGCAGTCTATTTTTCTTTTATTTAAAATGTCACTAGGGCATCCTGCAGGTGGCATGGTGGCTAAGGGTACTGGACTCCCACATGGCTGAGCATGGTTTGAATCCCAGACCTGGAGGCTTGCTTTCTCACTTTTTCTTTCTTTCTGTGAGTGGTGTGTGTGTGTGTGTGTGTGTGTGTGTGTGTGTGTGTATAACTATTAAAATAATAATAATATATAAAGTTAAAGAAAATAATTCCTTAAAAAAAATCACTAGGGAGGCCAGCAGATGGCATAGCGGTTACATCACTAGACTCCCATATGGCTGACTGCAGTTTGAAGCCAGGACCAGGGGGCTTTAAAATCATGCCAGGCACATGTGCATGCATGCCCACGAGGAGAATGGAGAAGGGATTACTGCATGGTCATCCTCTGGATGGGTGATTTCTCACTTTCCCTCTCACTGCCTCTCTATCTTTCTCTCTCTCTCTGGGAAGCACATGCATCTTAAGGCAAAAACCTCTTTTAAAAAAATGTGACTGGGGGCCAGCAAGTGGTGTGGTGTTAAAGGCACTGGACTCCCACATGGCCGACCACGGTTGGAGTCCTGGACCCAGTGACTTGAAATGCACTCCAGGCTCACGTGCACGCATGCCCAAGATCCCAGGAGGAGAATGGAGAAGGGATTGCAGCATGGCCATCCCCCTCTGGGGTGGGTGATTTCTCCCTCTCCCTCTCACTGCCTCTTTCTCAGTCTCCAGCGAACCTTAAAAAAAGTCACTAGAGGGCGCGGTGGTTCGGGCACTGGGTTCTATAGGGCTGACCTCAGGAGTCCTGAAAAAAACAGCTGCTTGAAAACCATGCTAGCAGGTGGCGTGATGGTCAGGGTGCTGGACACTCCCACATGGCTGACATGGTTCAAGTACCAGACCTGGTGGCTTGCTTTCTCACTTTCTCTCTCTCTCTCTGTGTCTCTGGTCAAATTAAAATAAATTAATGAATAAATAAAATTTTTAAAAAAACCATGCTGGGTGCACACACGTGCATGCCCAACATCCCAAGAGGGGAATGGAGAAATCTCTAGGGGGGTGATTTCTCACTTTCCCCCA
Source organism: Tupaia belangeri chinensis (assembly GCF_000334495.1). NCBI lineage: Eukaryota > Metazoa > Chordata > Mammalia > Scandentia > Tupaiidae > Tupaia > Tupaia belangeri. The sequence continues at coordinate 1,715,082 of NW_006160005.1, forward strand.
TCTTTGTTTGGTGAGTGCAAAAATTAAAAAAAAAAAAGTCACTAGAATATTCAAATGATACATTTGTGAAACTATTCTAAGTGCTGGGATGGGACAATGACCCTGCCCCATAGAGCTTACGCACCCAGTTTAATTATTTGAGGGGAGAAGGGATAGGCTTGTATAATACACATGCAAATGAATACATGAACGAACAATGAGGAATAAGTGAACGAACTATGAGATGGGGAAAGTGCTGAAGGGAACTGGAACAGGCCATAGGCTGGGGGTGGAGGGAGGCTGCTTTAGCTAGGGGCGAGCGGAAGGCCTCCTCACGGAGGTGACGTCTGAGCTGAGGCCTGAGTGGTGGAAGGACGTGGCCATGGTTAGATCTCAAGGAAGGCCATCCCGGGCAGAGGACACTCAGGAAAGACTGAGCCCTTGAGAGGTGACCCAGGAGAGCGTCACTTTGATTCCTTTGGCTGGGAAGGCAGGCAGTCAGATTCCCGGCTACTTCTGTGGAGGAGATTTCTGAGAAACATGGATTCTGGTATGCATTTATATTTCTTTGTTTTTGCTTCCCTCCCTCCCCCAATTTGCCAGAAGATGCATCCATTACTGGAGAGAGACAGAGAGAGAAGGAAAGCCAAAGAGTACCTTACAATGGAGCATTGTCATGCCACAATCCTGCCTCTATTTCGCCTTCATTCAGGATTTTTTTTTTGAGAGAAAAATTTTTGTTATAGTGTGTGTGTGCACTCACCAGAGAGACAGAGAGAGAGAGAGAGAGAGAGACGAAAGTAAGAAATCACCCCCCAGGGGAATTGGCCACACTGCAATTCCTTCTCCTCTATTCTTCTCTGGGCACTTTGGGCATACATGCACACCCTCCTGTTAGGAGTTTTAAGCCTCCAGGTCTGGGATTTGCACCCAGTTGACTATGTCAGAGTCCAGTGCCATATCCATCAGGCCATCTGCCCTATGCGTCACAATCATAACCATTACGCCATCTGCAGGAGTCCAGCGCCATAACCATTACGCCATCTGCGGGTCCCTCCTTCCGGGATTTTAAGCATACGTGTACACACACCCAGCACGTTTCTCAAGCTGCAGGGTCTGGGACTCGAACTATGAGGTGGACTATGTGGGACATAGCTACCTGTAACCACCAGGCCACAGGCTGACCCACTTTTATCATAGAAAGTATAAAGCACAAGAAAAAAGGATAACAAGCAACTCCTAGCTGGGTTCAGAGAATACAGATCCCTGCAGAGGAACTGGAACACAGCGAGTTTCCATCACCACGAGAGAGAGATGCACGAAATGTGTGCCCAAGTTCACACTCCCGATTCCTGGTCAAGCGTTCTTTATGTAGGGAGAAGCTTTATTTTGGGCCAGCCACGGTGATAGCACAGCAGCAGAACACTGTGTGATGCTGAAGGCGCACAGGAAGGTCCTGAGTTCGTGCACCGAGGTCTCCTTGTGCATGCTGGGCACACGCGTGCACGCCAGTATTCCTACCTGACGGAGGCTGGCAGTGGACTGTGGTTTGAAGACTCTGCTGTGGACAGCTGGCTACCTGTTGTCTCTCTCTCTCTCTCTCTTGAAATAAATAAATTTTAAAAAGGGAGGAAATTTGGGGGGCAGCATGTGGCATGGTGGATCCCTCATGGCTGACAGAGCAGTTCAAGTCTCAGACCTGGCGGCTTGAAAAATAGGCCTCGCGCGTGTGTGTGTGTGTGTGTGTGTGTGTGTGTGTGTGTGTGTGTGCATGTCTAAAATGCCGATTCGCGCGTGTGTGTGTGTGTGTGTGTGTGTGTGTGTGCATGTCTAAAATACCGACGGGAGAATGGAGCAGAAGGGATTGTAGCATGGCCACCCCCCCCCAGGGGATGATTTCTCACTTTCCTTCTCTCCGTCTCTCTCCTACAAGCACAAGCACCCTATAGCAAAACTTAAAAAAAGAAAAAGAAATGAAAGCCATTTTATTTTTGAATAGGTTGTGCATTCCGAAGTTTCAAAGTACAAGAGCAGTATATTCGGGGAAAAATCTCCCTCCTTCAGTCCCTGTGTCCCTTCACCCCTAACCTAGTTCCCTGCCCCAGGTTATGGGTTTGTCTTCAAACCCCACCCTGTGGAATGTTTTATTGCTTTGAGGGAAAAGGGAAAGATGGGAATAAGGGTGAGATGAGGAAAGGGAGGGTCTACACCGAAGGAAGGGAGCTGGAAGCCAGTCCCCAGAACTCTGCGTGGTAATTCCCCAATCAGAGAGGGAAGGACACGGTTTCCCTCCCACCAGGCCGGGAGCTTCGCTCTCCTCGCGGAAGTGAAGAAGCAGGAACGGCGGATGCAGTGGCTGTTCTTTTTCTTTTATAGCTTGTTTCAGCCTCAATCGACTTAGCTTTATCAAAAGCCCTGTCACAATCCAGGTTTATCAGCATATCACCATCTCTTTAAATAGCATGTAAATTGTAAAGCCAATACTAAAAATATTAAAAGGGTTTCTCCACCCCTCGCTGTAGCCTATTTATAATTTCAGCCAATATCACCCCATGGTGTATTTTTGCTACCTTCTATATAAAGGAGAACCATCTTTTGTTAGCATGTGTGTGGATAATTCCACTGAGCCGAATCCTGCCTAATGCTTCGTTCTTGAATTCCAGATTGCTTACTGGGAGATATTTGACGGGTCAGTGATCAGAGAGTTGGAAGGTTCCTTGTCTGGGTCAGTAAATGGTATGGACATCACGCAGGAAGGAGTGCACTTTGTCACAGGTTAGTCCTGGGGTAAGGAAGGAAAGCTGAGGCCATGGAACTCCCAGGCAGGAGGCAATTGGAAAAGACGGCAAAGGGGTCTCCAGGGCAACTGTTTAGATTCAGCCCTCAGCACTGCAGCTAATGCGTCTGGAAAAGAAAAACCCAGAAGTCTGATTTCGACGAGAGGAAACATTTACACAGGAGCTTTATAGGCACAAATAAAAGCGAAGCCTTCCATTGCTTGCTTACTTTCTGAAGTGGGCATTGATGATAGAAACAGACCATTAAATGGCCAGGGTCACCCAATGTGCTTTCTGACTGAGGTCTTAAATGCCATTCTCTTGGGGACCAGCAGTTAGTGTAATGGCTATGTCGCTGGACTCCCATGTAGTTGACCGCGGTTCGAGTCCTGGACCCGGCGGCTTAAACCCATGCCAGGCGCATGTGCATGCGTGCCCAAGATCCCAAGAACAGAATGGAGGAGAAGGGATTGCGGCGTGGCCATTGCCCTGGGAGGTGATTTCTTGGTTTCTGTCTCTCTCTGTCTTTCTGGCAAGCACACATGCCCTATAGCAAAAAACCTCTCCAAAAAAGAAAGGAAAAGAAAATGCCATTCTCTTTATACCCTTTTATTTTGAAGGTAAGCCCCCCAATAAATCAATTAACCAGAATTTCAAGAAGGCATTTACCATACCCTACACTGAATGGAACAACATTAACATAATTTCCTCCCAGGCAATTTGAGTATTGAGGATATTAACAAATAAATGTTCCAAATGAATGAAAGTTTCACAAACACTTTGACTGAAAGCAAGACACTAAACAGTACAAGCTCAGTCCCATATACCGATGTGTATGTACATGTTCAGGTTTGGAGAAAAGACTGAAAGAAACTAAACCAAGATGTTATTCCTGCTTATTTCTGGGTGGTGAGATGAAGGGTGATTTCACCTCTTGGTATTTTATATTTTTTCTCTCCCGAATTTACTACAGCAGACATAGATTTTTTTATAATCAAGTAAAAGTGTTATTATAAAGATAGATTTTTCTTCCTCTGAGTTGGCACATGGGGAAGCGTGTTGAAAATGATTCCGTTGTTTGAAATCAGAGCTGTTTCTCCATGTTTCTGCAGCAATGCTAGCTAAGTGCTTGTCTTTTTCAGGTGGAAATGACCATCTGGTCAAAGTTTGGGATTATAATGAGGGTGAAGTGACTCATGTCGGGGTGGGACACAGCGGCAATATCACACGCATCCGGATCAGTCCAGGGAATCAGTACATTGTCAGCGTGAGCGCCGATGGAGCCATTTTGCGATGGAAATACCCGTTTGCCTCATGAAGCAACTCGAGCTTTCTCGAGTCATGGCACCACTCAGAGTCCTGTGGAAGACCGAGTTTAGAAAACACCAACATTTTTCTTGATTTCTCACATCTCTGTTTTTGTTCCGTAGTCAAAATATTTTATCTCTGTGTGTCTCCTCTAGCGAGTACATTTTATGGTCTTAAATTGCATACTAAAATCGAAATGTATTCAAAAATAATTTGTCTAGATTGTAATTAAAGTAGTATTTTTCTTATGAGTCGATTCCCAGTTGGTTTCCTGTCATTATTTTTGCAAAACACAGACCTTTCTTATGATCTGTCCACAAATATCATTGCTATTTCTGCTCTAAAAATTAGGCAAGGTGAATTTCCTTTCTAATCAACCTTTCCTTGGTCAATTTGCACTGGGGGCAAGGTAGGCATTTGAAACCAGATGTTGGGTCAGCTTTTGTTGTTGTTGTTGTTTTGCCACAGGGCATGTGTACTCTCTGGAGAGAGACAGAGAGGGAAGAACCCCCCTCCCCAGGAGGATGGCCAGGCTGCAATCCCTTTGCCAGGTGCAATCACGTACCCAGCATGATTTCCAAGCTGCCAGGTCCAGGACTCGAACCATGCTAAGCCATGTGGGAGTTCAGCATCTTAATCACCAGGTGGCATAGTGGTTAAAGTGCTGGACTCCCACATGCTGAACATGGTTTGAGTCCTGGATCTGGCGGCTTGAAAATCATGCCAAGTGTGTGCGTGTGCATGCCTGCCTGGGGTTCCAGGAGAATCGAGGAGAGGGGATTGCGGCGTGGCTATTACCCCTGGGGGTTTCTCACTTTCCTTCTCACTGTTTTTCTCTCTCTCTCTCTCTGTCTCTTTCCAACAAGCGTGCGCACCGCACGGCAAAAACCTGAACAACAACAAAAAGAAAACCTCTCGGAGTCTCAATTTTCTCTCTCATCAAGCGTGAAGAGATTTCTGCTCAAAAGGTTATTGTGAGAATTAAATGAAGCAATGTGTTAAAAGCATGGGCAAAATTCCTGGCAGAGTGGAGTTAAACGTGAATACTTTCTTGAAGCAAATGCATGTTAGGGACCTGGGGGGTGATTATCAAAGATGAAATTTCAGAGATGCATTATTGGAATAGACCATAAAATCCCCCCTCCTCCCATTCTACCACCAGAAAGGCATTGAAATGGACCTGTGTATGAACCATCCAACTGGGTTATCTTTTTCCAGAGAGAATAAAGAATGGCCTTTTCTAGAAAGACTGCAAGCTCCGAATTCACTGTACAGTCTTAGGTCCTAAGCATAGTCTTTACCCTTGAACACTGCTTTTTAGTAACAGGTAACTTGCCACCCTACTTGAAAAATCAAGGGGCTACTTAATACATGATAATCACTTTATTACATAACAAGTAACCTTCAGGGCATGGATGTAATACTGCGTGCGGTATACTGTTTATCTCTTTTTGAGCTAGAAATTGATGGCAAATTCATTTTGCAAGACGTCACCTGATTAATTATAAACCTGACAGTTAAGGAATAATGTGAGCCCGGCCCTCGGGATTACTCAGAGAATCAAGGGCGGGGCAAGGCTAAACTAATTCTGATTGGGCAACAATTCAGCCAGGATTTTGCATTAAGGAGGGATCTGGCGACCGTATAGGGGGCGCGCCTGAGAGCCCGAAAACTTCCTGGTAAGCAAATCCTGAGGCTGGCCAGGGCAGTGCACAGCACCCGGTCGAGTTCCGGTTTCTCTGCTTACGGGACGGGTGGTCTCCCTACTATGTTGCCGTCACCTCGCCCAGGCCACTTTCTCACCAGTTAAAACGAGAATGACCAAGTCTCGCAAGTTCTTGGAAAATGATACAGTTTAAAAAGCGAAACACAACCACCCCGGGTGTCTTCCCCGGGCGATACGCGGCTCCCAGTTCAGGTCCCGGGATGGCGGGTGCATACAACGCTCTGCTTTCCCCAGGGGGCGGACGGGTGGAAGGAGGTGGCGACACCTGTTCGCACACACCTGAGCCTGCGGAGGAATCAGCCGTGCACGGAAGCGCTCCAACGCGCGTTTCTCACTACCTGGGGCTGTCTTTCCCTTCCCTAAGCCTTTCCGTCCCCTTTTCCTTCGCATTCTCCTGAAGCGATTACCGGAAATTTAGCAATACGCTTTCAAAATCTTCATTTCTCTGTTACTTCCACGGCTCGAAGGAAGGGCGGGGGACACGAGCAGAGGTTAAACGCACCATCAGTTAGTTCCTAAGAGGCAAGGAAGGGCGGGGAAGTCGCCCACCTCGACTCCCGGAGCTTTCCTTCCCCGCCGGCGCCGCGGGGGCGTGGCAAGGCGGGAGAAGGGGTGGCCGGGCACTGCCCTGGGGCCGGCCCTGCGGCCGGATTCCGCGCAGGGCGGGGCGGCCC
>NW_006160005.1:1721783-1736495 GCF_000334495.1 Tupaia belangeri chinensis
CGGGTGCGGCTCCAGCGGCCCCCGGGAGCCCCGGGGAGGAGCGCCCACTGGTTCCCCAGCCCCAGCTCCTCGCCGGCGACGGGGCGCGGCCGCCCGGCGCGCAGGGCTTGAAGAACCACGGCAACACCTGTTTCATGAACGCCGTGGTGCAGTGTCTCAGCAACACCGATCTGCTGGCCGAGTTCCTGGCGCTGGGGCGCTACCGGGCGGTGCCCGGCCGCACAGAGGTCACCGAGCAGCTGGCGGCGCTGGTGCGCGCGCTCTGGACACGCGAATACACGCCCCAACTTTCCGCCGAGTTCAAGGTAGGCAGCGCTCTGCAGCCAGCCGCCCTGCCGCTCCGCGGCCACCGTCTGCCGGTCCTCCTGGTTCCGTTTCTTGAGAAGTGTGTGCACCATCGAGAGAGGGTTTTCTAGGGGCATTAGACAACATTTACAGTTCAGCCTTCGGTCACCGCCTTTGCGGTTGGTGTGCTATGCCACCGCTGGCTTATGTTTTTTTTATTTATTATTATTAATTAATTTCCACCAGGTGTTCTGAGCGGGTGTGGGGAGAGTTGGCAGACTTCAGTGTACTCAGGAATATTGCATTTGACAAACATTTGTTGAAGTGTGGAAGGTCCGTGGGCCAGTGTTCTAAAGCTAGAGATAAGAGCTTCCCATGGGGAGGGGTGCGGGCTGGGGAATCAGACTTTGAAGGCTAAGGCCTCAGGAAGGTGATGCTTGGAGTTGAGATCTGAATGATGAGGAAGACGGCGTCAGGCCCATGCCTGGGAATAATCCAGGCAGAGGGAACAGCAGTGACACAGGCTGTGAGCCTGGAGGAGATGCATATGGGAGGCCTGGACAGAAAACTGGTGTCACTGGAGCTCAGGAGGCAGAGGAGGTGAGCAGATCATACGAAGGCCTTGGGGGCCATGGTAAAGAATTTGGATTTTACTGAGTCCAGTGGGAGCTGAGGACCTGGCCAGGTCCTGTGCTGGTTGCCGGGCGTGCAGTGGGTGTGCTGTCTTGGAGAAGGAACCGTTTCATTTCATGCATTACATCCCCTGCCATGTGTTAGCATGGATTGCGCTCATTGTCCGCAGGATCATGGTCTACTTCCTCAGGATGCTGCAGGGTGAGGAGGCTTTGTAAATCGTGTGTATCACCTCTCCCAGGGTGGAAGCTGGGTGTTTGTTTGGGGTCCCAGTTGGATGAAAGAGTTCCTGATCATTGATGCACACGGCTTGCTTCCTGCTGGAAAAGTCTTGCTGCCTGCTGAAAAACCGCAGCCCTGGGCAGAGAACTGAAGCTCCCCACAGACTAGTGATTGTTGTTCTTGGGGGAGGGGGGAACCTGTCAGTGTTCATTCCACAAGCATCACCGCTCTTGAGTTTCAGCCTGAGAAAGCAGTCTTTGCCATGTGACCTGCAAGGATGCCAACCCCCACCGCCTGCCCGCCCGCCTCCATTAGTGAACCATTGTTCTGCCGCAGCCCGTGGGTCACAGGGGTGTCATTAATGTCTCTTTTTGGCAACAGTCACTTTTTAAATATGACTGTAGTGTAATGGTAAACAGCAAGGTCTCTGGATCTTTGTGACCCTGAGTGAGTTACTCAAGGAGGAACTCGCCTTGTTCCTCCACTTTCCTCGTATGTAAAATGGGACCGACGAGAAGGATACCTAACTTATTATGACGTGGTCGTGAGTATCAGATGAGTTAGGTGCCTGGCCCCGATGAGGTGTTCACATGTGCTGTTCTATCATTAGACCAGCAGAGACCTAGAGGAGGGAGGGGGCCATCTTTGTGTAGCTTTTCTCTCATCGGATTCAGTCCCACCCAGTTACTACAGCAACAAGAGAAGCCAGAGTAGTTTCAAAAAAAAAAAACTTTCAAATTAATAATCGCCCTCCATGACTCACCAGGATTTCCTCGTTTCTCCTGCTGTCAAATCTCCAGGGCCTGAGCACTCCCAGTAAGCTTGGGGGAGGTGGGAAGGAATCGAAGAAGAATCAAGATAACGTGTTAATAGGGGACCAGCCAGGCAGCATGGTGGTTAAGGCAGCTGGATCCCATATGGCTGTCTGCACCGTTCAAGTTCCAGACCTAGTGGTTTGAACAGCATGCCGGGCACATGTGCGTGTGTTCCCAAAGTCCCAGGAGGAGAATGGAGGAGAAGGCATTGCAGCATGGCCATCCCCCGGGGGTCATTTCTCACTGTTCCTTTCTCTTTCTTCTCTCTTCAGCAAGTACATGCATCCTGTAACAGACCAACAAGGGAACATATAATCTGAGGTTTCCTGGGACTTTCGGGGTACCCTTGGAGGGAGGAGTAGAGGATTCCAGAAGTCTAGACAGACTCCTCCTATTTAACAAATAAGGAAGAATTCATTCATTCAACAAATGTTTATGCAGTATCCAGACACTAGACTGGGCGCATGAGACACCCGATGAGTGATGTGTGTAGACCCATATCCCGGGCCTGCTCCCGATTAGCCTAGAGTCGAACGGGAGAATGGATGCAGTGAAGCACTCGCACAGCTACAGGATTAGAACGGGTGACGTGCTAGAAAGGAAAGGTAGGGGGGACTAGCACTTAGCGTAATGACTATGGACTCCCACGTAGTCGACTGCAGTTCAAGTCCTGGACCTGGTGGCTTAAACTCACGCCGGGCGCGTGTGCGTGCGTGCCCAAGATCCCCAGAGGAGAATGGAGGAGAAGGGATTGCGGCGTGGCCATCCCCCCTGGGGGTGATTTCTCACTTTCTGTCTCTCTGTCTCTGTCTGTCTGATGAGCACATGTGCCCTATAGCAAAAACCTCTAAAAAAAAAAAAAAAAAAGAAAGGAAAGGAAAGGTACAGCACCCTACGACATTATGGCAGAGAATGCGATTTGATTGGGGAAGGTGGTTAGGATGGAAGCGGAGGCTTCCTTGGCAAGTAACCAACGACTGAGTTCAGGGTTGAAGGATGAGATGTTGACTGAGGATGTGGGAGGGTGGGGAAGTGCATTCCAGGCCTGGGAAATGAAAATGCCAGCGTTGGAGTGCATGGGCCGAGTGGCCCCAAGTGAGTTAATGAACGTCTCTGATGGGAATGAGAAGATGGAGAATTGGCTGGGAACAGTCACAAAAGGTTTTGTTAAGAAGTTTGGTCTTTGGACCAGCAGATGGTATAGTGACTATGCCGCTGGGCTCCTATGTAGTCAACCGTGGTTCAAGTCCTGGACCCAGTGGCTTAAACTCATGCCGGGCATGTGCGCGTGCGTGCCCAAGATCCCAAGAGGAGAATGGAGGAGAAGGGATTGTGGCGTGGCCATCTTTTTTAGGGGGTGATTTCTCACTTTCTGTCTTTCTGTCTCTGTCTGTCTTTCTGGTGTGTGCACACATCCTATAGCAAAAAATCTCTCTCTCAAAAAAAAAAAAAAAAGCTTGGTCTTTAAGGAGGGTTGTTAGCTTCAGATGAGGAAAGGAAGACCCCAAGAAGGGGCTTGCATGCTGGAGTGTTACCCAGCCCGGCCCCTGCAAACGGGATGGGTTTGCAGTGTTCCACCTTCTTGAGCTCAGAGGCCTCTCAGCCTCCCACAGACCTTATGGTCAGTCTTTGTTTTAACAGAAAATAAAAGTGTGCATTTAAAAAATCCTCTCCATGGTATTATCTATAATTCTATACTTTCGTAATAATTCAATTCAGTGGTTTTAAAAAAATGTTTACTTATAATAATTATTATTATTAAATTTACTACAGGGCACATGTGCTCACCAGAGAGGGAGAGAGAGGGAGAGTGAGAAAGTGAGAAAGCAAGCTGCCAGGTCCAGGACTCGAAATGTAGTCAGCCATGTGGAAGTCCAGCGCCTTAACCACCACGCCACCTGCCAGCCCCAGTATATGTAATATAAGAAACTGACGGCCAGTCAGTGGCGTGGAGGTTAAGGTAGCTGGATCCCATGTGGCCAACTATGCAGTTTGAGTTGTGGGCCTGGCAGCTTGAAAAATGCCAGGCATGTGTCCAAAATCCTGAAAGAAGAAAGGAGGAGAAAGGACTATGGGGTGGCCATCTCCCCTGATGGGTGTTTTCTCACTTTTTCTCTCTTTCTCCAGCTAGTGCATACACCCTCTGGCAAAAGTTAAATTAAAAAAAAAAAAAAAGGAAATTGGGAAGTACAGGCCCAACCCCAATGATGCAAGCAGTAGGGTGCTGCTGCGTGAAGCTGGGGCCATGGGTTCAGATCCAGTGTGAACCTGAACGGGCTGGGTGCTGTGGTGGCTAGGCGAGATGTGGGGTAGAGAATCACAATGGCGAGAACCTGTCCAAATACCTCTCTTTCTTCTCTTCTTGTGCTCCCTCCCTCCCTCCCTCCCTCTTTATTTAATTTTATTATTTTTAAAAATGTGTGGGATAAGCAGGTGGTGCAGTGTTAAGGTGCTGAACTCTACATGGCTGACGGTGGTTCCAGTCCCAGACCCAGCGGCTTGAAAATCATCCTGAGCATGTGTGTGTGTGTGTGTGTGTGTGTGTGTGTGTGCACGCGTGTGCTCACAATTCCAGGAGGAGATGGGATTGATGTCGTCATCCTCCTGGGGGGTGATTTCTCACTTTCCCTCTCTCATCTCTCTCCGTTGAGCTCTGCACCCTACAGCAAAAGTCTTAAAAAAAAATTTGTTATAGGTTACGTGCACTTGCCAGACAGAGAGATGGGTGTGGGGAAGGGTTGATAAAGCACCCCCTGGGGGGATGGCCACATCATAATATCTTCTCTACTGTTCTCCTCTTGGGACTTTGGGCATGCATGCACACGCGCCCAGTGTGATTTTTCAGGCCACTGGGTCTGAGACTTGAATCACGCGGTCATCCATGTGGGATGCAGCCACCCTAACCATCAGACCACTGGGTGGCCCAATACATTATGAAAACAAAACCAAAAACAACACAAAATAAAACCCCCAAATCTTGGAGCATTCCTGTCAGATACTTTATAATTGGGAAAAAAAAAACAATAAAGAACAGTGTTCCTTATTTAAAAAATTTAGAATGTCAAACTAAAAAATGAAAAAAATTGCCCATGAGCCATCCTGTTCTGTAACCATTTGTCACTATTTTGCCATATATTTTCTTGTCCCTTATTTTTCTCCCTCTAAGTGTGTATGTCGATGTATTCATGTAGCTAGGTCAATAATGTATATCATATATTTTTAAATTAAACAGATATAGTTGCACTCTTTTTACAGCGGGATCATTTATTTTCTTTTCTCATTGTATTTCCTCTTTCGTAATTTCTTAAGGCCATACATTTTCTTCCAGAGAACTTTGCTTATCTCTCATTTCCTTAGGCTAAATCCCCAAAGTGGAATGACTGTGTTTATATACAGGAATTTCTCTCTCTCTCTCTCTCTTTTTTTTTTTTTTGTGCTGTAGGGTATGTGTGCTCACTGGAGAGAGATAAGAGAGGCAGGGGAAGAGCGAAATTACTCCCCTCCCCTCGGGGAGATGGCCACCTCGGAATCCCTTCTTCTTCATTCTCCTGACTGGAATTTTGAGCACACAAGCCCTGTATGATTTTTTTTTTTTTTTTTTGGAGAGATTTTCACTGTAGGGCGTGTGCGCTCACCAGACAGACAGAGAGAGACATAGAGACAGAAAGCGAGAAATCACCCCCCAGGGGGGATGGTCACGCCGCAATCCCTTCTCCTCCATTCTCCTCTTGGGATCTTGGGCACGCACGCACACGTGCCCGGCGTGAGTTTTTTAAGCCACCGGGTCCGGGACACGAACCGCGGTCGACTACGTGGGAGTCCAGCAACATAGCCATTACGCTAACTGCTGGTTCCCAAGCCCTGTATGATTTTCAAGCCACTCATTCTGGGCCTTGAGCCATGGAGTCAACCGTATGAAATTCAGCCACCTTAACTGCCATGCCACCTGCTGGCCCCAGAGGAACATTTTTAAGGCCTTGCCTTATCTATCTTATTGAAGTTGTGAAGGATGACTTTTTTCTTTTTAATAATTATTATTTTTTAAAATAATTATGTAATTTATTTATTACTATTATTTTCACATGAATTTTGCCAGAGAAAGACAGAGAAGAAGAGTGAGAAAGCAAGCTGCCGGTCGCCAGATTCAGGACTCAAACCATGGTAGGCCAAGTGGGAATTTCAGCGCCTTAACCACCACACCACCTGCTGGCCCCAAGAATTATTTTTATTTAACTTTATTTATTTATTTTAATTTGACCAGAGAGGGACAGAGTGAGAGAGAGATGGAAAGTGAGAAAGCAAGCTGCCAGGTCTGGGACTCAAACCTTGGTCGGCCATATGGGAGTTCAGTGCCCTTAACTACCACACCACCTGCCAGCCCCATGAAATATTACTCTTTTAAAACATTTGTTTATTTAATTCCTCCGTGAGAATGACTGGGAGAGGAACAGGAATCCTCAACAGGGTCCCTACGTAGTGACCCACCTCCATTCTCATACTGGTCCATGGGCTGAGCCTGGCGTGGGCAGGGAGGTCATGGGACATGAATCCAGGACCTTTCCCATGTGGGTCCAGTTGCATCACTGTTGTACAATTACTTGGCCGCTTAAAGTTATCGCACTCTTGGCAGGCTGGCAGGTGGTGTGGTGGTTAGGGGCACTGGCCTTCCACATGGCTGGCCATGGTTCAAGTCCTGGACCTGGAGGCTTGCTTTCTCATTTTCCTCTTTCATGCTCTCTCACTGTCTCTCTTTGGTGAAATGAAATAAATAAGTAAAGGTAAATAAAATAATAAAAAAGAAAAAATATATCACATTCTTTCTGGAAAGGTTGTATGGCAATATCACCAGGCTAAGATGAAGAGGCTCAGGATAATCGTGATTACCTGGAGGGGACAGGATTTCACCCAGAAACACAACAGTCCAAGTGTAGACTGTAGGTGTAGGAAAGTGTGTTTGAGGCACCTGAGTAGCTCGTTTACCTGGAGCTTTGAAATATATAAGAGAGGAGTAGAACATTGAGATCCAACCAGAGAAGGAGTTTTGACTATTAGCTGGTGAGTGGGCGAATAAGGGCATGACATTTTCCAGTTGGGCTGTTGGAAGTTTGCTCTGCTTTATCATGACTCCAGTTGGCGGGGTTAGATCTGGAGGGCAGGGCTCCTCCTTGAGTAGGTATTGTCATCTGGGTTGGCAGTAGTTAGAACACAGCCACAGGAGAGAGACTCTGCCATAGGAAAGGGCAGAGGGACCAACAGATGGCGTAATGGTTATGTAGTCTATCGTGATTTGAGTCCCAGTGGTTTAAAACTTACACTGGGTGCATGAGCATCCGTGAACAAAATCCTTGGAGGAGAAGGGATGGTGGTACCCCCCCCACACACACCCCAGGGGGTGATTTCTCACTTTCCGTCTCTCTGGCAAGCACATACACCCTATAGCAAAAATATTAAAGAAGAAATAAAAAGCAAAGGGCAGAGACTTGGGAGCTAGAATCCAGTTAACAGCTGACTTGGCAGCTGACTGATGTGAAGCAGAGCTGAAGGGTGACACTTAGAGCAAAGGAAGAGCTGCTTTTCAGGGACGATGCTGGATTGGCCAGTCTGGCTGCTCATCCCGAAGAGAATACAGGTGTGGGGATACAGGCTCCAGGATGGCTTGCGGGTAGTACGGCCAGATAAACTACACGGATACCCAGTCGAAGGAAGAAATGAATGAATGAATTTATAAGGTCTTGGCCATAGGGTGTGCGCACTTGCTGGAGAGAGGCAGTGAGAGGGAAGGTGAGAAATCACCCTCCAGGGGGATGACCATGCTGCTATCCCTTCTCCATTTCTGCCTTGACATTTTGGCCACTTAGACACGTGCCTGGCATGATTTTCAAGCCACCGGGTCCAGGACTCAAATCGCGGTTGGCCACTTGGGAGTCCAACACCTTAACCACCATGCTACCTACTGGCCTTCCCAGTTAAATTTTAATTGTAGATAAGTAATGAATAAATTTTCACTATAAATGTATCCCCAGTATTGCATGGGACATATTTTATTCTGAAAATAGATTCATTGTTAATTTGAAGTGCAAATTAACTGGGCACCCTCTTTTTATTTCTTCCCTAAATCTGGCAGCCCTCCTTGAGGGTCAAAGGGAGAAGCCTGGGAAAGAATCCCAACTAATGTGATTGAAATAAAGACTCAGAATGGGCATTTCAATTAATTAAAGCTTGAATTTTGCTTCATCTCATCCCAAAGTTGCCTTTTATGTCCCAAGGGAAGATTAAAAGAAAAGAAGAATGAACAGAACTGAGGCTGTTTGATTTGATGGGCAGTCTTGTGCGTTGTCCTGGTCCTCAGCCTTGTACAGACTGGCCTCTTTCGGTGTGGGCGAGCAGAGACCAGGTTTGCGTGGGACGAGGCTGGAAGCTTGGCCCTGCGGTCTGAGAGTGAAGCAGGCAACCTCAGTGTGTCGTGTGCATGTGCTTGTGTGTGCCCACGTACAAGGGGACTTGTTTGCACTCAGACGCTCCTAGGCATGCATATGTGTGGCAAAGATGCTGAGGGAATGCTAAGAGTAGCTACCCTCCGGGGAGGGGCACCAGGGGATGGAGGCCAGTTAGAAGGAGGAATTTATTACTCTTCTTTTTAATCTATTGAATTCTTTTTTATTTCATTTTATTTTTTTGGTATGCGCCTATATTACCCTTTGAAATAAATGCTTATTTAAAAAGCAGAAGTATGCATATACCCAGAAAACTGACACTGTTGATATACAGCTCACCCGGAGGACACAACTAAGGAAGAGGGAATGGAAGCGTCCTGGGGGCAGGCGGTCACAGACACCCCAGAGGGTGCCTGGCCCGGGGTAGGTGCTCCAACAGACTTACCAAAGGCAGGGAGGGCTGGCTCAACCATTTCAAGACCTAACCAGAGCATGAAGTTTGTATTCTTACATTTCATCCATGTTGAAAAGACTCAGTAAAGAAACTACAAGGGGACTTTAAAAAAATCCTTGGAAAAATGGAATTAAAGTACAAGTTTATTTTGGTGCTGAAACATTTTTAAATCCATGCATAATGTTTTCGTAATGTACATTCTCAGAGCTTTTTATAAAAACTATTTATTTCATGGCCTCATGTGTGTGTGTGTGTGTGTGTGTGTGTGCGCGCGCGCGTGTGCGTGTGGGTACGTGCGTGCGCATGCGGAGGAAAACAGCAATCCCAACAGGGTCCTGTTGCCGTGATCCACTCCCAGCCTTCAATCTTTCCCAGATTATGGACAAACATGTGCCTGGCATACCCATGGAGGTGTCCAGACTTGAAATGGGAAACTTCCTTCCCATGTGGGATTGCCTCAGAGTACTTGGTTTAGTGCTGCTCCATATTGTCTGCCCACCCATCATGAACTTAATTTTTTTTGGGGGGGAAGAGAGTTATTTTTTGCTATAGCGAATTTTTTGCTATGATTTTTTTTTGCACTTGCTGGAAAGACAGAAAAAGAGAGAGAGAAAGTGAGAAATCACCCCCAGTGGAGATGGCCACTCCATAGTCCCTTCTTCATTCTCCTCCTGGGATCATGGGCCCACATGTACACACCTGGCGTTAGTTTTAAGCCACTGGGTCCAGGATTGGAACTGAAGTTGGCTATGTGGGAGTCCAGCAACGTAACCATTACGCCATCTGCTGGCCCGCTTTGTGAACTTTTTAAAGACCTCTTGTACATGCATCATATTTAAGGAAGTCCTCTTTACTGCAAGGGTGGTCATTTCCCGAGAGTTGAAGCTATAGCAATGAATGCAGTCAGCAACGGAGAGAGTAGGGTGAGAAGATGTTCTACCTGTGGGGTAAACTGAGAGTGTGGGAATAGCCCAATGGAGAGAAGACCAGTAGAACCTGGAACCCCAGCCATCAAAGGACAAGGGCTTTAGGGAGGATAGGGGGTCAAGAGCATCCAAATAAACGGACACAACCCTGTGAGTTTCCAAAGGCTAGGCCATCTATTCATAATCTTGGAAAGAAGCTGTCTTCTGCTATGCAGAGGACCCTCATGCCATTTTGAGACAGTTCCTGAGAGTGACAGGCTTCGGACAGAAGGAACACTTTTACTGCACGTCGTCTGTGTGTTGTCATCCCAGGTCAAGGCTGATTAATGACCCGTGGGTGGTCTGGGTGCTTAGAGGCTTTCCATTTCATCGTATAAAGGGCCAGGTTGACTTCTGTTTTTCTTTCTTTCCCTTCCAGAATGCCGTTTCCAAGTATGGTTCTCAGTTCCAAGGCAATTCCCAGCACGATGCCCTGGAGTTCCTGCTCTGGCTGCTAGATCGTGTGCACGAAGACTTGGAGGGTTCATCCAGAGGGCCAGTGTCTGAGAAGGTTGGTCACTCGCAAAACACCACGTTATCTTGGAGTTTCTTTATTTCCATTGAAGAGTTTCTTGATTTCTCAAAACTGCATCTTGAAATCCAGATTCTTAGATTCCTCCTTTTCTCTTTCTATTTTAGTAGCAACTCAACTGAAGAAGGCAAGTCAGCCTTCAAGCCCAAGGAGGTCTGGCTTGAAAACTGACAATTTCTTACTTTAAAAATAATCACCCCAAGGGCCAGCAGGTGGTGTGCTGGTTAAGGTGCTGGATCCCACATGGCTGACTATGTGGTTTGAATCCCAGACCCGGTGACTTGATAGACACAGTGGGCTTGTGTGTCCCAAACCCTGAGAGAAGACAGAAGGGATTATGATGTGACCATCCCTGGGAGCTTTCTCACTTTCTCTCTCTCTGCCTCCCTCTGGTGAGCGGCCATGCCCTATAGCAAAAAACTGAAGGGGGGGGGGAAAAGAAAAACTAAAAAAAAAGAAAACAAATCATATTAGTCACTTCTAAAACATACAAATGAAATAAAACAAATGATCACCACAGTGACATCTGGGAAGACCACACAAAGTTCGTGCTGGTTTCCTTGGGCTGTGGGATTATGACTGACGTTTCTTTACAGTAATTTTCTGTTTATCTTATTCAGATCCTTTTAGTTGGAAGTGGCATAAAATTAACTTAATCCAACATAAGGAAAGGGCATTTATTGATTTTATGACATGTACGTCCAAGAGTTGACTGGTTTCAGGTGCGGCTGGATCCAAGGACTTAGATGATGTTACCAGTCCTTTGAGGCTCTCTCTCTTTTTCAGTTTATTTATTTTATTTCTGGTATCACATGCACGCATGAGACAGAGAAGAACCCTTGACAGGGTCTCATCATCCCACAATCCCTTTTCCCTGACTTTCCATCTGGTCAGGATCTTGTACCCACACCTGCTCTGTGTTCAAGCTTATCAGGTAATCTTATTTTTTTTTAAGGTTTGTGCCATAGGGCACTTGCACTCACTAAAGAGAGAGAGCAAGAGGGGGGTGGGGGGAGAGACAGGCAGAAAGACACAGTGAGGAGGGAAGTGATAAGTCACCCCCCAGGGGAGATGGCCATACCACAATCCCTTCTCCATTCATTTCCTGGGATTTTGGGCACCCATGCATAATATGCCTGGTGTGAATTTCAAGTCACCAGGTCTGGGACTTGAACCACTGTAGGCCACATGAGAATCCAGTGTCGTAATCACTATACCAACTGTTGGCCCTTACCTGGGAATCTGATCAGTCAGTCAGTCATGTGGCTTCTAGCTCTGTAGTTCAGTTTGCTACTAACTACACCATAGAAACTGGACCCAACTCAATCTTCTTATCTCTTGTCTCTGGCTTCATTCTCAAACTGACTCTGCCCACATGGTAGCAAGAAGGCCTTCTGCAACGCTCATATCATCTTTCGAGGTTAGGATTCCAGAAAAAGCCCAGCAAAGAGTGCTTGTCCTAGTTTGGTTCACTTGCCCATTCCTGGCCATGTGGCCAGGAGAATGGAATATTCACATGGGTCATATGATTGTAAGGGGTCAGTGTGGGCCAATGAGAGCTTTTGCAAAATTGGAACAGGTTGCTAAGCCCAAGGAAGTAATGCTGAGCAGACAAACACATGTCCACTACATTGTGTATCCCATAAGTTTATTGTGAACGCATTTTTAAATTGGAATGATGTAGTAAACAAACAAACAAAATTACTGTCTGTTGAATGTTTGCTATATGCTGGGCATCTAACTTCATGTTTTTCTTGACTTAGTTCATAATCTGACATAGTAGGTACTCAATAAACTATTTTTTCCCCCAAATAATTATTTATTTATTTTTATTTACTATTATTATTTAATTTAACCAGAGAGAAGAGACAGAGAGGGGGGAAGTGAGAAAGCAAGCCATCAGGTCTGGGACCTGAACCATAGTTGGCCATATGGGAGTCCAGCATCTTAACTACCACACCACCTGCTGGCCCTCAATAAACTTTTATATATTTATTCTTTTAGAGAGAGATTTTTGCTATAGGGCACTTGCCAGAAAGACAGAGACAGAGAGACAGAAAGCTAGAAATCACCCCTCCAGCGGCGAAGGCCATGAAGGCCATAATCCCTTCTCCATCATTCCCCTCTCACGATTTTGGGCACACATGCACACATGCCCAACATGAGTTTTAAGCCGCCAGGTCCAGTACTTGAACCATGGTCGACGATGTAGGAGTCCAGTGATATCACCATTACCCTCTGCTGGTCTCAAACTCTTGAATGACTGAATAAATTAAACCATTACCTTGCTTTACTCTTTGTAAAGCTAACTCATGCTGTTAATGGACATCTAGGGTGAGTTGGTTGCTTAAGGTCTGTTGACTTCTTGATGGAAATAGAGTTGAACCTGGGTCTGTTTCCTCTAAAACCAGTGTGTTGTCGGAAATGTCACGTTGTGTTTTTCTATGCAAAAATGCATCATGACTTTTCTGACAACCCAGTAGATACCTTTCCTTAGTGTAAGTGGCTCATGCCTTCTTCATTTCCCACTAGGGGATAGCGAAGACCCAAGATAGGTGGCACCTCTTAAGGCTGGCTATATCAGAAAATACTCTTAGCCTGCATCCCTGCACGCACTATCCCTAGCTATACCAGGCAGCTCTTCCTACCTAGAAAGGAAGTGAAATAGTCTTCTAAATTGCCTTTCACTTTTCTTCTTCTATCCCTTGGTAGAAGGAAAAGCCATTGAGCTTAAGAGTAAGGAAGATCAGAGAGGTTATGTAACTTGCCCAAAGTCATAGCTAGTAAGTGGGAGAGCTAGAATCCAAATCTAGGGAATACAACTTGTACTAGAATTTTCTAACCTCAACACATTTGACATTTTGAGTAAGGGACTTCTCTGTTTGGGAAGGACTGTCCTCATCATTATAATGTTAGTGGCATCCCTTTACCAACTAGATGCCAATGGCACCTCCCGGTTGTGATAACTGAAATGTTTCTAGGTCTGATCAGGGTAGAGCATTGCTGGACATTGCCACTCAGCAGGTTGAGGCCACTTTGGAGGCCAGGGTTCAATTCCCACCCTAATCTAAGAAAAAAGCTTGGTGGGATGGTGTGCACCTGCAGTTGCTGCTGCTCAGGAGGCTGAGCACAGGTGAGGAGTCCAAGCTTTGGCTAGGGCTGACCACAAAACAAACCCCTCTCTGTAAGAGCAGGTTGTGGCGTGCTCCTGTGTCCCTGCTAGTTGGCGGTGT
Organism: Tupaia belangeri chinensis; assembly: GCF_000334495.1. NCBI lineage: Eukaryota > Metazoa > Chordata > Mammalia > Scandentia > Tupaiidae > Tupaia > Tupaia belangeri. The sequence continues at coordinate 1,735,357 of NW_006160005.1, forward strand.
AGGCAGGTGGGACATGACGTAGCAAGACCCTGTCTTAAAAATAAAACCAGGCGGGTTCTGTGGCCTAGTAGTTAAGGGAGTTGGATCCCAAAGAGCTGACTACAAGTTTAAATCCCAGCCTGGAGGCTTGAAAAACACGTTGAGTGAATGTGTGTGGGTGCCCCAAATTCTGTCAGCATGGAGAAATGAAGGAAAAGGGATTGTAGTATGACCATATTCCATTAGGATTTCTCTCTGTCTCTCTCTCTCTGGTGAGTGCATGCCCCTTGGCATTGAAAAGAAACCAAAAAACTAAAAACCAAATAAGACTATATATATATCTATAGATATATAGTGTGTGTATACATAGGTATGTATGTATAATATATACATATATATAAATATAGCAACATACAAATATATTAACACATAAATATATATTTCACACACACACATATATGTGTGCCCCTCTGGGGCACAAAATCATCCCCTAGTTGAGAAGCCCTGTTCTCAGGACCAGCAATTGGCATAATGGCTATGTCATTGGACTCCCATGTAGTCAACTGCGGTTCGAGTCCCAGACCCAGTGGCTTAAACTCATGCTGGGCATGTGTGCGTGCGTGCCCAAGATCCTGAGAGGAGAATGGAGGAGAAGGGATTGCGGTGTGGCCATCCTCCCTGGTGTGTGTGTGTGTGTGTGTGTGTTTTCTCACTATCTCTCTGTCTCTCTCTTTGGCAAGCACACGTGCCCTATAACAGAAACCTCTCCCAAAAAAAGAGAGAAGCCCTGATTTCAAACAGTGTTCCTAATGGTAATGCACTATCCCAAACTTTAACGTGACATTGAGCTTATTTAACCTAAGATGATCTGTTAATATATCTCTTTCTTTCTTTCATAAGAGAGAGAGAAGGATAGACAGAAAAGCACCCAGTCTCACACCATCGTCCTCCCCTCAGCTTTCCCAGCCAGAATCAAGGGCACATGTGCACTCACCTGACAGGCAGAAGCTGACTTGGGAACCGAACCCAATCCTCTGTGTGTCTTCCTGCATTGCAGGGCATTGCACTACCACTGTGCCACTGTGAGTGAGCCATTTTTATTCATGAAGGTTTTTGCCATAGAGTGTGTGTGTGTGTGTGTGTGTGTGGGTGGGGTGGGT
>NW_006160005.1:1736524-1738755 GCF_000334495.1 Tupaia belangeri chinensis
GAGGGAGAGAGAGAAATCACCCCCCTGGGGGATTGCCACACCATAAACCCTTCTCCTCCATTCTCCTTTCAAGACTTTGAGCATGCACATGCATACACACACACACACACACACACACACACACACAGAGTGTGAGTTTCAGGCCACTGAGTAAGGGCTCAAACCGTGGCTGGCCACTTGGGAGCTAGCACCTTAACCACCATGCCACCTGCTGGTTCCCCGACTGAGCCATTTTTTAAGCACCCTATGACACGAGTAAAAGTAGCCATAGTTGGTCTTCTGATTCCTTCTATGTTCTTCTCAGTGCAGTCAGATCTTATTAGAAAGGAAATAAGTTCATGTCACTCTCCTCACTAAATTGCCCCAGTGGCTTCCTATTGCATTTAGAACAAGGTACAGACTCCTGTGTGACTGACAGGGCCCTTCCTGACGGGGCCTGCCAGCCCCTCAGCCTGACTTCAGACCCCTCTGCCCCTCGGTCTCCGCCCTCGACTACCGCAGCTGTTTCTGTTCCTTGACAGGCCAAGCGTGGTAGGCGTGTGTCTTTACCCAGACCAGACCAGCAGGGGGCTATGGCCAGAGAGAGGAGCTAGCCCAGCCCTTCATTTGACCTGCTTAAAACCGGAAGAGAGCTTTTTCTCTGTCCGGATCAAAGCCTTTCCTGAAATTGGCTCTCAGAAAATTGCACTGCCCACGGGGGCCTGGTGTGGACATTTGAAGGTAAAAAGAAGAGCTTTTGGGATAATTTGGCAGGGAACTTCATTTTCCCTTTCCAAAAAGGAAAGCTATGGCCCTCTGTGTAACTCTGAATGGCTTTTCTTTTTGAGGTTATTTCTGTTTTCAAGACACAGGAAAACCATATAGCTACATTTATTTGAAGCTGGAATAGAAAACATAAAGACCGCTTTCTTTCCCATTATTTTAACAATTTTCAAATGTTTTCATCCTGCGACAAGGGTTTTCATTTACTACCCTATAAACACTAACACACACACACACACACACACACACACACACACACACAGTCTTTTTGGCAGTTTATTTTCCAGACAATGCCAGTCTTGCAGAGTTCAGGAGGGAATGAGGCTGGGGAGAGGGCCAGGAAGCTAACATGTGTTAAGCACCTACTATGTGCCATGCAAGACACATATGTCATCGCTTTTGATTTTAACAATAGTTCCATAAAGCGATGTGACACTCCTGTTCCTCTTAGATGCGGAACGAGGTCGAGAGAGCTATTCAAGGTCATTTGGGTAGCAGAGAGTAGAGCTGGCAGCTCTGACCTCACCGTCCGTGCTTTGTGAATGACCTCACCTCCAGAAGAGGATTTCCTCTTCCCACTTCCGACCCTCAGTGATCCTGTCCACAGCTGCTCCCCCGGCCGTCCAGAATCCTCCTGTGACCTGTGTGTTCTTTGGTTGTAAGCAATAGCAACCAACTTAAGCTGACTCGGACAAGAAGAAACTTTATGAGATGGCCATAGTGGAATACTCAGGATTAAAGGAGAGGCTGCAGGCCAGCAGATAGTACAGTGGTTGAAGTGCTGGACTCCCACATGGCTGACTGTGGTTCGAGTCCTGGACATGATGGCTTGCTTTCTCACTGTCTCTCTTGCTAGTGCATGTGCACTATAGCAAATTAAAAAAATGGTCATTGTAGTAAAATCGTTTATATAAATTTTATTAAAATTAATTATATGTATACATATATATTTGTGTGTGTATATATATATATATTTTTTTTTTTTAAGAGGTTTTTGCCTTAGGATGCATATACTCACTGGAGAGAAAGACAGTGGGAGGGAAAGTGAGAAATCACCCCCCCAGGGGGATGGCCATGCTGCAATCTCTTATTCTCCTTCCAGGATCTTGGGTACACATGCACACACCCCTGCTGTGAGTTTCAAGCCACTGAGTCTGGGATTCGAACTGCATTCTGCCATGTGGGACTCTAGCAACGTAACCACTATGCCACCTGCTGGCCTCAAAAAAATAATTCTTAAAAAAAAAAAAAAAGAAGAAAAGAAGGGACCAGCAGAGGGTAAAATGGTTACATCACTGGATTCCCATGTAGTCGCCTGTGGTTCCAGTCCCGGAACGGGTGACTTAAAACTTACACCAGACGTGTGTGTGTGTCCAAGATCCTGAGAACAGAATGGAAGAGATGGGATTGCGGTATGGCCATCCCCCCTGGGGGATGATTTCTTGCTTTCTGTCTCTCTGGCGAGTGTA
>NW_006160005.1:1739012-1777374 GCF_000334495.1 Tupaia belangeri chinensis
TTTTTTTTTTTTTTTTTTTTAATAAGGAAGGCTGGAGAACTAGGCCTGGACCAGTCAAGAACCAGACAGCTCTGGGGAAGGGAAGGTGTCTCGGAGGACTGCTCAACTCTCTTTCTTGGATAGACCTGCTAGAATAGATGTTTTCAGCTTTCGGCCATCCTGGCCAGACTCACACTCAGGGCTGGAACTTCTTAATGGAGTAACTTGCCGAGGTCGTAGGCCCATCCCTTGATAGGGAGGGGAGGACTCCAGGTTAAAGAGCCCTCCCTACTCACGGGTTAGATTCAGTGTTCCAAAAGAGGCGCTGCTAACAGAGGAGGTGGACTGAGTCCTGGACAAGCAAAATATAGCAGTCTCTGTGGAGTCTTGGGGTTGGTCATATTTGCCTCCTTCCTCTCTCACTCTCTGTTCCCCAAGGCAGGTGCTGAACTATAAGCTACGTCCACAGAGTATGTTGAATCCACCCCTTCTTCTCTTCTCTTCTCTTCTCTTCTCTTCTCTTCTCTTCTCTTCTTTTCTCTTTCTTTCTCTTTCTTTCTTTCTTTCTTTCTTTCTTTCTTTCTTTCTTTCTTTCTTTGAGAGGTTTTGCTATTAGGGTACATATGCTCGCTGGAGAGACAGAGAGACAGAAAGTGAGAAATCAACCCTCCCCTGGGGGGTGGGGGGAGGAATGACCACACTGCAATCCCTTCTCCTGCATTCTCCTCTTGGGATTTTGGGCACACATGCACATGCACCCAGCATGAGCCCCAAGCCACCAGGTCTGGGACTTGAACTGTAGTCAACTTTGTGGGAATCCAGTGACGTAATCACTACACCATCTGCTGATCCCTCACCCCTCCTTTTCATTTGCATGACTGCTGCTCTAGATCACCCTGTTACCTGGACCCTTGAGCCTCCTAATCTGTCCTAGCTCCTCTCTCTAAGCAAGCTGCTGTTTCCTTGGTTCAAAACCATCAGATAGTCCCTGTGGTGTAACAGTGGTGACCACTGACACACTGCTTATTTTGTGCCAGGCCCTCTTCTATATGTTTTATGTATAGTAACTCTTTAAGCCCAGAAAACATCCATATCAGATAGGAACTAGCATTGCTATGGTTTGGATGTGTCTTGTGAAGTTCGTATATTAGAAATTTAATTCTCAGTGCAACAGCAATAAGAGGTGAGTTTGTTTGCTTTAATTGTCAGAGAGAGTGGGAGAAAGCAGTCCCCAGTTGGGTGTGGTCACACCACACTCCCTTCTCTGCTTCTCCATCCTATTGGGATTTTGAGGACACACACACACGCACACCCCTGATGTGTTTTTTAAGCTGCCAGGGCTGGGATTTGAACTATGGTCACCTATGTAGAATTCAACTCACTTAACTATTATGCTAATGAGTGGGCCCAAGATGTGAGATTTTTAAACATGATTAGGTTGAGGCTCATGAGGGCTCTGCCTTTGTGAATGGATTAATGCTCTTATTGCAGGTGTGGATTAGTTATTGAGAAAGTGAGTTCCTGATAAAAGATTGAAATTGGCTTCATTCCCTTTCTTCTACCTTCCACCATGAGATAACACAGCATCCAGGGCCTTTCAGAAGGGGCTCCTCAACTTCCAAACCTATAGAAAAAGAAGGGGGAAAAGTAATCTGTATTCTTTATAAATTACCCAGTCTCAGGTATCCTGTTATAGTAGCAGAAAGCAGACTAAGATAGTCATTCTCCTTATATTACTCTTGGGAAATCATGGAATAAAGAGACTGAATAACTTCTGTAACTGGATCAGAGAGGTTTAGTATCTCTCACAGCTAGAATCAGTGCAGGGATTTGAACTCTGGCAGTCTGACTGCAGAGTTTATATGCTTGAACCTAGTACTATGCTGTTAACTGAACAGGTACTTCTCATATATTTGTCCCAGGATTTATTATGAAAAATTTCCAACATCTGGAGGAGTTAAATAATGATACAGTGAATACTCATACCCACCAACCTAGACCAAGGGTTCCCAACTTCCTGGTACTGACTGGTCCATGGGCTGTTAGGAAATGGGCTGCAAGCAGGAAGTGAGCGCTGGGTGAACAAGTGAAGCCTCATCTGTATTTACAGCCACTCACCCATCTGTCCACCATCCATCCACCCACTCATTCCTGCCTGAGCTCCATCTCCTGTCAGGTCAGCAGCGGCCTCAGATTCTCATAGGAGTGTGAGCCCTATTTTGAAGTACACACGTGGGGTATCTAAGTTGCATGCTTTCATAATCCCTCCCCCCCAATCCTGTCTGTGGAAAAATTGTCTTCCACAATTGTTGGCAAAAAAGTTAGGGGCCACAGACCTAGATTCTATAATTTATATTTTACTAAATTTGCTTTATCATGTATTTTACCTGTCTCTCCACCCTTCTATCCACTCATTACTCCATCTTTTTAAAAAATCTTTGTGTTGTAAAAAATATCAATGTCCACTTAACTTTTTGTTTTTATTTTTTCTCAATTTTCTATAGGGCATGTGCACTTTCCAGAGAGAAAAAGAGAGGGTGGGGGAAGAGAGAGAGAGGGATAGAGGGGGAGAAAGAGAGAAAGAAAATGAGAAAATACTTCCAGGGGGATGACCACATTACAATCCCTTCTCCTCGATTCTCCTCTGGGTTTTGGACATGCATGCACATGCACCCAGCATGTTCCTCAACACACTGGGTCTGGGACTCAGACCAAACAGTTGGCCATGTCGGATCCAGCTTCCTTAACCACCATGCCACAGGCTGGCTTAGTTTGTGATAATCATAGCAGCTGCAGGAATCTGATATGCACAGGAATGCAAATGACAGATATGTGGAGTGAAGGAAGCTTATGCATCATATCTTTCAATTTAAAGCCTGGGCTGGCTCCATGGCCTGGTAGTGAAGGTGGCTGGATCCCACATAGCTGACCACACAGTTCAGGTCCCGGATCCAGCGGCTTGAGGAACTGCCAGGTATGTATGTATGTATGTCCAACATTTGGAAAGGTGGCAAAGATGGAGGAGAAGGAATAGTGGCATGACCATTCCCCATGAGAGTTGCTTTCTTCTCTCCCCCACTCTCTGTCTCTTTCTCCGATGAGTGCATGCTCCCTGTAGAAGAAAAAGATGGTACTTACATAAACTGGGAGAAACCTTGCTGCGAAGTGTGGACAGATACAGCGTAGCAGTTGGAAGACGTAGAGATGTGGAGTCGCTGTGTTTGAGGTGATAGCAGCCCCCCCTACCCACCCACCCCTGCTCCGAATAAGCTGCAGAAGCATTTAGGCATTGAGGCCCAGCAATGACTAGGTCTCAACCCAGAGGGAATGCTTGAGGCTAAATGAGAATGAGTGAGCACTCGCCAGGTTGGTGCTTCAGTTTCACTCTTGGATACTTCCACACTCCGGGGAGTTTGAGAAGTCAAAGGGCTGAAAGAGCATAGAGTTATGGCAGGCAGTATTGACAGTCAGGCCTGGGAGACCCTGAAAGGGATGAGGGGGGCCCCAGCAGGAAGTGATGGGCTCAGCGGCCTGGAAGCAGAGAGAGGAGGGAACCCAGATGGTAGCTGATTTTGCTTCCTTTCTTCGCAGCCTTCTCCTGACATCAGTAAAACCTCCGAGAACCTCCTGCCACCGTCCATGCAGCTTCCTCTGGGTCAAAGCTTTGTGCAAAGCCACTTTCAAGCACAATATAGGTAAGACCTGATGTGACCTGAATGTCACACCTGGGGCTCAGCAGACTTCATTGCTGGTGACCATTCTCCCATTGGGGGATAATCCTGAGATCATAGAGCAACAAAGCCCGTAACACCCTTCGTTCCCCTTATAAATCCGAACTAACCACACACTCCGACCATCTCTGATCTATAGTATCCCTTCTTCTCCTCTTTCTTGGCTTGTGGGCCTTCCATATCCCCCCTAAAGGGGAGGTGATGAAAAGGCAATTCTATGGAGGATGCATATGCAGGAACTCACCAGTGAGCAATCACCCTGCTGATGGGGAGACCCTTATCACTTGTTTTTTATAGCCAAAGAGCCCAGTTTAACCAGTCATTCTGAATTTGAGTTCCTAGCATTATGGAGGATGTAAAGATGTATATAGTTACACGGTGTTTGACTTCAGAGAGTGTGTGTTTTCTTTGTTCTTTAGATATTTTTGCCACAGGGTGCATGCTCTCACTGGAGAAAGACTGAGAGATGAAAAGTGATAAATCACTTCCTAGAGGGGATGGCCATGCCAAAATCCCTTCTCCATTCTCCTTTCAGGATGTTGGCCATGCATGCATTTGCACCCAATGTACTTTTTAAGCCACTGGGGCTGGGACTTGAACTGTGGAATTCAGCACCTTAACTACCACACCATCTGCTGGCCTGAGAAATCCCTTCTTGATGGCTATTTATTTCCATTCTTACGGGGGATTTGTATTCTGTGTTTGAATAGGAGGAGACCATTCTGACCACACAGTTCAGGTCCCGGATCCAGCGGCTTGAGGAACTGCCAGGTATGTATGTATGTATGTCCAACATTTGGAAAGGTGGCAAAGATGGAGGAGAAGGAATAGTGGCATGACCATTCCCCATGAGAGTTGCTTTCTTCTCTCCCCCACTCTCTGTCTCTTTCTCCGATGAGTGCATGCTCCCTGTAGAAGAAAAAGATGGTACTTACATAAACTGGGAAAAACCTTGCTGCGAAGTGTGGACAGATACAGCGTAGCAGTTGGAAGACGTAGAGATGTGGAGTCGCTGTGTTTGAGGTGATAGCAGCACCCCCTACCCACCCACCCCTGCTCCGAATAAGCTGCAGAAGCATTTAGGCATTGAGGCCCAGCAATGACTAGGTCTCAACCCAGAGGGAATGCTTGAGGCTAAATGAGAATGAGTGAGCACTCGCCAGGTTGGTGCTTCAGTTTCACTCTTGGATACTTCCACACTCCGGGGAGTTTGAGAAGTCAAAGGGCTGAAAGAGCATAGAGTTATGGCAGGCAGTATTGACAGTCAGGCCTGGGAGACCCTGAAAGGGATGAGGGGGGCCCCAGCAGGAAGTGATGGGCTCAGCGGCCTGGAAGCAGAGAGAGGAGGGAACCCAGATGGTAGCTGATTTTGCTTCCTTTCTTCGCAGCCTTCTCCTGACATCAGTAAAACCTCCGAGAACCTCCTGCCACCGTCCATGCAGCTTCCTCTGGGTCAAAGCTTTGTGCAAAGCCACTTTCAAGCACAATATAGGTAAGACCTGATGTGACCTGAATGTCACACCTGGGGCTCAGCAGACTTCATTGCTGGTGACCATTCTCCCATTGGGGGATAATCCTGAGATCATAGAGCAACAAAGCCCGTAACACCCTTCGTTCCCCTTATAAATCCGAACTAACCACACACTCCGACCATCTCTGATCTATAGTATCCCTTCTTCTCCTCTTTCTTGGCTTGTGGGCCTTCCATATCCCCCCTAAAGGGGAGGTGATGAAAAGGCAATTCTATGGAGGATGCATATGCAGGAACTCACCAGTGAGCAATCACCCTGCTGATGGGGAGACCCTTATCACTTGTTTTTTATAGCCAAAGAGCCCAGTTTAACCAGTCATTCTGAATTTGAGTTCCTAGCATTATGGAGGATGTAAAGATGTATATAGTTACACGGTGTTTGACTTCAGAGAGTGTGTGTTTTCTTTGTTCTTTAGATATTTTTGCCACAGGGTGCATGCTCTCACTGGAGAAAGACTGAGAGATGAAAAGTGATAAATCACTTCCTAGAGGGGATGGCCATGCCAAAATCCCTTCTCCATTCTCCTTTCAGGATGTTGGCCATGCATGCATTTGCACCCAATGTACTTTTTAAGCCACTGGGGCTGGGACTTGAACTGTGGAATTCAGCACCTTAACTACCACACCATCTGCTGGCCTGAGAAATCCCTTCTTGATGGCTATTTATTTCCATTCTTACGGGGGATTTGTATTCTGTGTTTGAATAGGAGGAGACCATTTGCATTTGCAATTTTGTTGCAGTTTGGATTAAGATTATGTTCAGTCATCACTGATAAAATAAGCAGGGTGTGACCACCTTCTCGGAGGGTGATTATTTATTAAAGAAGACTGAATAATCTCTGAACACGATGGAAGATGGAAGAATGCCGAAGCTGCTTTCCATTGGCACAGAAATCTACAGGAACTTCCCTCACTTTCTGCCCTCCTGGGGAGGAGGAATCTGAGGAAACAATCAGAGTGACTTTGGGGCACTCCTTTTCTGCTCTTGGTCACTTAGACTGTTAGGTAACAAACATCTCTTCTGAATGAGCCGAGATTTTATTGTTGTACCTGTGGAATTCACCATTTGTTTCTTTTTCTTTTTCTTTTTTTTTTTTTTTTTTAAGATTTTTATTATTTATTTATTTTGCCATAGGGTGAATGTACGCACCAGAGAGAAACAGAGGGAGACAGTGAGAGGGAAAGTGAGAAATCACCCCCAGAGTGGATGGCCAGAACTCAATCCCTTCTCCATCCTCCTCCTGGGATTTTGGGCATGTGTGCACATGCACCTGGCATGATTTTCAAGCCCCCAGGTCCAGGACTCAAACTGTGGTCAGCCATGTTGGAGTCCAGCACCTTAACCACTATGCCACCTGCTGGCCCCAGGCTCACCCATTTCTTGAGATTCAAGGAAACTTAGATGCCATGGCTAGGCTCAAATGCTACTTATAGGACATCTGTCTTCAGATATCAAAAACAAAAACTGTTAGAAACAAAGGAGACAGAGGAAAAGAAGGATAGACGCAGAGAACATTAAGGAGGAGGGAAAGGGGAGTGTAAGGGGAGGGCGGTTAATGAGTGGGGAGGGGTCACCAGTAATCACCACCAGGTGACATTCATTGATGTCCTCATACAAGAAGTCCACCCATTTCTCTATTCCTTTCCCCTGTTATCCATATACATACTCTCCCTTCCAAATATTAGTCCTACTGTTGTGCTAGGCCCAGTGGTTACCGTGAGGACCAGCACTCTGTGCCCACAAGAGAGAAACTCCAACCAGCTATACCAACAGTCCCTGGCTTATGGTGTTCAATTCAGGAGTTTTTGACTTATCATGGTGCAAAAGCAATATGCATTCAGTAGAAACTGTAATTTTTTATTTATTTTTTTTAGAGATTTCTGCTATAGGGAATGTGCACTCACTGGAGAGACAGAAACAGAGAGACAGAAAGTGAAAAATCATCTCCTGGGGGGATGGCTATGTTGTAATCCCTTCTCCATTCTCCTCTCAAGATTTTGGGCACTTATGCACATGCGCCCAGCATGAGTTTCAAGTCAACGGGTCTGGGACTCAAACCATGGTTGACTACATGGGAGTCCAGTGACATAACCTTTACACCATCTGCTGATCCCAGAAGCTATGTTTTAAATTTTTTTTAGAGAGGATTTTCCTATAAGGCACATGCACTTGCTGGAGAGACCGAAAGTGAGAAATCTCTCCCCAGGGAGGATGACCACACTGCAATCCTTTCTCCTCCATTCTCCTCTTGAGATCTTGGGCACACATGCACAGGCACCTGGAATGTTTCAACCTGCCAGGTCTGGGACTCAAACCACAGTCGGCTACATGAGAGTCCAGCAGTGTAACCATTACTCTATCTGCTGGTCCCTTGATACTGTATTTCTTTTTTTTTTTTTTTCCATAGTTTATTTTTTTTATTCCTATTATTCATACGTTAAATCACTATACATCATTTAGATTGTGAAGAAACTTTACCCAGCATGATATACACCTCAGTCCAGCACGGTTGAGACTATTATACACATCCTCGTCTACAGATAATAAACCTTATCTGTGTCCCACAAGTGTCTTACCTCTCCATTTTCCCCCCAAATTTCCTTTCCTATGCTCTTCCCCTCCTACACTCTCTTTCCACTTTGTCTCTAGTGTCCATTATTCAAGTATCTATATAGCCATCTGGTTTTTCACTTACAGCAGTCAATAAATTAATGAGATGTTTGTGTTGGATGATTCTGCCCACCGTTGGAGGCTAATGAAATGTTTTGAGCATGTTTAAGGTAGGCTAGGCTAAGCTATGATGTTTGGCAGATGCTTGTTATTGTGTCACTAAATGGAAGTATGGGATCATTGGAAAAGTCAGACACATTTTTGCATAGAAAAACATGTCATGACTTTTCTGATGACCCAATAACCTGGCTGATTTATTAAGAATAGAGGTTTAGAAAACAGCAGATGGCGTAATGGTTACGTCACTAGACTCCCATGCAGTCCACTACAGTTTGAGTCCTGGACCCAGTGACTTAAAACTCACACGGGATATGTGTGGGTCTGGGCCCAAGATTCTGAGAGGAAAATGGAGGAGAAGGGATTGCAGCGTGGCTATCCCTCCTGGGCAGTGATTTCTCGCTTTCTGTCTTTCTTGTCTCTCTGGCAAGTGCACATGCCCTATAGCAAAAATTTCTAAAAAAAAAAAAAAGACTAGAGGTTTATTTGGTTCATGATTTTGGTGGCTAAAAAGTCCAAGAGCATGAGCTTGACTTTTGGCTGGCCTCTGGTACTAAGTCTTGGTGTGGCCAAGAGAAGCTAGGAGTTGGCAGCCATGCAGAGAGACAGTGAGAGAAAGGAACAGGAGAACTTTTCTACTTCCTGTGTTTGTCCCTCCCACACTCCCAACCAATTGGATAGTGCCAGTACACCCTGAAGGCAGGCCTTCCTCTTAAAGGTCTCACTACTTTTCAATATTATGTGTGGACCAAATTGCAACAGATGAACTCTTGGGGGACGAATCACCATCTAAACCAGAGCAGTAGGTTAAATGTGTCAAACACATTTTCAACCTGCGATATTTTCAACAGTATGATGGGTTTATCGGAGTGTAACTCTATCACAAGTCAAGGAGCATCTGTACAGCCATTTATTCTCTAGAGAGTTCATTCATGCCCTACTGTGTGCCAGAGATCTAGGTGCTGTGAACAAGATCCAGCCCCTATTCTCATGGGGCTCATGTTCTGTTGGGGGAATATTAGACAAAACACAAGTAAACAAATAACTGTGATAGTGATCAGTGAGATGATAAGGAGTAACTTGGGAGGCGAGCAGGCGGCCAGCATTTGATAAGGTGGTCAGAGGGACATCGGAGCTGAGAAGTGAGTGACAAGGAGTCCACCATTCGAGTAGGCAGGGAATCAGCAAAGGTGAAAAGAACATTCCTTGAGGTGGGAATGATCTTGGCAAGTTCCAGGAGAAGGGAGGCCAAGGGGACTGCCAAGCGGAGAATAGATGGGAGATGGGGCTGCCAGGGAGGCGGGCAGGGACCTGGTAAGGCAGGGTGTTTGGTCCAAGTGTGAGTTTTAATCTAAAGGGCACAAGAAGCCACTGAGGAGTTTAAAGCAGGATGTGTGGGGCCAGCAGATGGTGTAATGGTTACGGAGCTGGACTCCCACGTAGTTGACCACAGTTCAAGGTTTGGACCTGGCAGCTTAAAATGCACGCCAGGCGTGTGTGCATGTGTGCCCGAAATCCTGAGAAGAGAATGGAGGAGAAGGGATTGCAGCATGGCCATCCCACTCCCCCCCCGGGGGGGGATAATTTCTCACTTTCTATCTCTCCGTCTCTATCTCTTCAGCACATGTGCCCTATAGCAAAGATCTCACTTAAAAAAATAAAAGGAGGATGTGCTGTAGTTCCTCAATGTAAGAGATGAGTGTGTTGGAGCTAGTAGGTGGTATGAAGGTTAATGCAGCTGCGTCCCATGTGGCTGACCCCATGGTTCGAGTCCAGGGCTAAGCTTGAAATTCACACCAGGAGCGTGTGCATGCATGACCAAAGTCCTGAAAGAAGAAGGGAGAAGGGATTGCAGCCTGACCATTTTCCCTGGGGGATGCTTTTGCTTCTTCTCTGGTGAGTGCATGTGTACTATAGCAAAACTAAAAACGAGAAAGAGAGAGAGAGAGAGAAAGAGAGAGAGAGAGAGAGAGAGAGAAGAGCATGGGTTGGGAAGGGAGGTGAGAGAGGGAGCAGGAGCAGCAGGTGACGCTGCTGCAGTGGTCCCAGTGGGAGAGCGTTGGTGGCTAGAACCACCGTGGAGGGCGAGGCAGCCGTGGAGGAAAGTGGGTGTGTTTGGAGGGTATTTTGGCTGTGGAGTCCCCAGGATTTGCTCATGGGTTGAGAGGTTTGGGATGGGATTAAGGAAGAAAACAAGAATCTGTGGTGACTCCTGGGTTTTTATGAGTGCTCTGGAGAAGAGGAGGGTACCTGGCAGTGCACGTTCTAGCTCTCCTACTCGGTGTGGGGTGAGTTAGGGGTGAGGGGGTCCCTGAGGAAATGGCATTTGAGCTGACCAGCTATTAACGACCACCAGTGCTCTTCGGGTGGATCCCTTTCCTGTAGGACAACCAGTAAGAGACAAGGTGTTCAGCTGAAAACGGACCGGTGATAGCTGTGCCTACCCGTCTGTGGAAAGGCAGCGTCGTTGGGAAGCCCAGCAAGGCGGGGCTTCTGAGGTCTGGGAAGTAACCTGCAGTGTAGGGGAATGGCTCCAGGCAGGTGGTCCTCAGTGGTGAGCCCTGCTGTCCTGGCCCTCAGCTTCCTCTCCATGGAAGAGGCTTGCCTGCGGTGGCATCGGCCTTCTTTATTTAACTGGGAAGTGGAGGTGTTGTTATGGGTTAATTCAGAGGGCTCCATTTACTGTGGTTCTTCCTCCACTTCTCCTAATGCCTTTTTTGAAAAAAAAAAAATTTTTTTTTCCAGAGGGTGTGTGCACTCACGAGAGAGAGAGAGACAGAGACAGAGAAAGAACCCCCCTATGGGGGATAATCATGCTGCAATCCCTTCTCCTTCATTTCTCCCTCCTCTTACGATTTTGGGCACATGTGCCCAGTGGGTTTTTCAAACCACTGAGTCTAGGACTCAGACCATACTGTCATCCTTGTGGGATCCAGCCGCCTTAACCACCATGCCACCGGCTGGCCTTTTAATGCCTCTTTCAGGGGCTGGGATTTTCACCTTGGCTGGAAGAGAGCAGATGGAACAGTATTCGGGTGCTGGAGGTGATGGACTGAAGGGGAACTGCTCATGATTCTGTGTGGCTATTACCACAGCTGAAGCACTGGCAGGTCTAATAATGGAGGGTGTTGCTGTGTTGACTTTTGGCTGGGGAAGGGATTTTGTGTGCGTGTTCGAATCCTTCCTGGCATTCGTAGCCTTTATTCATAGTCTGACCTGTTGTCCGTATTACGGCCAGCATTCCTTTTCAAAAGAGTATGATTTTCTTTTCCTTTTTAAATGCTTGCTATAGGAGGCATGTTGTGTTCCCCAAGAAGAGAGGGAAAGTGAGAAATCAGCTCCTGGAGGAATGGCCGTGTGACAGTCCCTTCTCCATGTTCTTCTCAGGATTTTGGACACGTACTCACACACACCCCGTGTGTTTCCCAAGCTGCCAGGTCTGGGACTCAAACCACACAGTCAGCCATGTGGGTTCCAGACACCTTAACCATCATACCACTGGGGGCCCAAGTATGATTTTCTATAAAAGTTTGTTTGTTTGTTTGTTTGTTTATTCATTCATTCATCCCGAGAAAAAGAGAGAGACAGAGGAAGACATCCCTAACATGGTGCCCACATGCCGACCCACCCCCAGCCTCGGCCAGCCAGGATCACGGCGCATCACTTGTGCAGGGAGACCTTGAGATGTGAACCTGGGGCCCTCTCGTGCCCTCAGCTGCACAGAGCATTGCTCACTACTTCGCCCCTGCCATGGGCCTGGGCAGAGCATGATGTTCAAGGTTTCCTCAGAGCAGACTTGGAAAAGTGGACTCTTGCTCAGGTACTTCCATGGTTATCCGTGGTGTGGACGCTGGTCCCACTGTCCGGTGAGCAGACTTATTGAGCCAGGTCAGAGTGTAGCTGCGTGTGTCCACACCGGTTAAGGACTGAGTAGCAAACGTGCCGGGTCAAAGCCTGGGGCTCGTTCTGGGTCTTCACAGCAGGAGGAAAGCAACCAGCACGGAGTTTTAGTAGCAGCCGACTAGGTCAGCTTTGTAACAAAAGCGATTTGACAAGGAGAACAAATACCTCTGGGAAACGAGTTCGGGAACATTGAAGCGCAGTGGGTAATTTTCAGCTGCTTCTCTCTGTGAGCATTTGCAGGGCAAAGGAACAGGACCGTGCTCTGGAGGGGATGGTGAAGACAAGGACCTCCTGGCCTCATTTGGGGTATTGCTATAGGCTGGCCCCTAGCCAGAATATCCTGTAAAAGTGATGCAGCTTCTCTGTCCTCTCCGGATCTGCTTGTCCCATCCACTCGGTCCTCTTTTCTCAACCTTTGAAAAGCAGGTGTATTTTGCATCCCTTCTGTAATTTATTATAGAAACAATATATTGTCTTTGTTCTTTAAACATAAAATTAGACCATTCTGTTTTTGCCAAGCCGCCCATCCCTTGCTAGCTGAGAGTTTGGGGGCTTGGTGTAAAGGGCGTATCTGTGAACCAGTTTCATGCCATGCAATTCTATGAGAAAAAGGCAACGCAGCTTCCATTTATTAGGCTGACAAAAATGAAAAAGTCAACGAAAAATATTCTTTCACTATGTCCCATAAATATGAAGTGGGGCTTGGAAATTTCCCAGGGACAAAACCCCATCCTTTGGGTCTGTTTTATGCCTCAGCATGTGGTTGGAAGTGGGGGTGGCAGAGGGGACCCTGCAAACGTCAAGTCCGCCATTGGCTGGCTCTCGCTGTCTGCCGCACGGCTTCCACTAAAACACTCCCCCAGGGAAATTACCGGAGACAGGAAGAGCGACTGAACGGTAACTGTGGGGTCTGTTTTCTAAAATCACGGTTGATGTTCTGATGACTTGTCACCAGGAGGGCCAATTTGCAGCAAGCACATCACTTAGGCTCGCCTTGAGTAGCACCCTGAGGTTGGTGTTCTTGCTGTCTCTAGTTTTTCTGTTTTTAATTGCTGGAGGGCACATGTGCTTGCCAGAACGAAAGAGAGAGAGAGAAAGGGAAAAAGAGAGAGGAAAGATGGAGAAACACCCCTTGATGGGGCATGACCACACCGCAGTTCCTTCTCCACTTCTCTACCCCTGTGGGACTGTGGGCATGCATCTGCATGGGCCCAGGGTACTTTTGAAGCTGTGGGATCTGGCTCTCTTAACCACTGAGCTACAGGGCGGGCCACTATTTTTTCCCATGAACTTTATGATTGTTTTTTTGCCAGTAGGCATGTGTACTCAACAGAGAGACAGAGGGAAAGGGAGAAAGCACCCCTCCCCCTGTGGGATGTGGTCAGGCCACAACCTCTTCTCCATCCGTTGGACATCTGGGCACGCACATACTTGTGCTCAGTGTGTTTCCCAAGCTGCCAGGGCTGAGCCTTGAACCCTGTGGCCAGCCACGTATAGGCTCCTTGTAGCTTCTTCAACTACCAGGCCATGGGGCTGGCCCTTTCTTCTTTTTTTCTTTTTTTCTTTTTTTAATATACAGAAAGAGACAGCTCTCTCTCTCTCTTTCTTTCTCTCTCTTTCTCTTTCTCTCTCTTTCTCTTTCTCTCTGTCTCCCTCTCTCTCTCCACACACACACATTGGATAATTAAAAAAGTCATGACAGATTTTATTGCATAGAAAAATATAGAAAAGTATGGATGACTTCCGATGACCTAATACGTTACACTCTTTTTTTTCTTCTGTGATAGAGAGAGAGAGAGCGCACGCGAGCGAGCCCCGTAATATGGTCCTGACTCTGTGATCTACGCCCAGTCTCAGCCAGCCCTGGATCACTGGGGCGGGGGGGCTGTGCCCATGATCCAGGACTTAGAGAGGTCTCAGACATGCTCCTGGAGCCTTCTCTTGTGGGTCAGCCTCTCACAGTGGCAAATCTGCTACCACTGCATTGTTCACCACCCTGGTTTTTCCCATTCTGTGTGCTCACTGGAAAACCCCCCCAGCAGGAGTGTTCCACGGGGACTCCAGGAACCTGGTTCTGACGCCAGCTCCAATTTACTTGCTGACTTAGGGCTGTCCAGTGGTAAGAGCACGAGACTGCCAGCAGCTGTTTGTCCTTCTGTATCTGCAAGGAAGTCAATGTCGGTTTTAGGCTAAAGTAGTGCAGAAATCCCTTCCGTCTTGGAAGAATAGGGTGCTTTATGTAAAAATAAATTAGAGCACCCGTGTGGAGTATTAAAGTGGGATTTCACTTTGAGAGATCCATATTAAGGCCAGGGACTGTGAAATTTAAAGGGGTTGGTGGGCCACCCAGTGGCATGGTGGTTAAGTTGCTAGATCCCATGTGGCTGACTGTGCAGTTCAAGTCCTGGGCCCAACAGCTTGAAAAACGTGTGTGTGAGCCCAAAATCCTGAGAGGAGAATGGAGGAGAAGAGCCTACATGACCATCTCCCTTGGGAGGTGCTTTCTCCCAGCAGGTGGCGTGGTGGTTAAGGCGCTGTATACTGCCACATGGTCGACCACGGTTCGAGTCCTGGACCTGGCGGCTTGCTTTCTCACTTTCCCTCCATCTCTTTCTCTCTGTGTCTCTCTCTGGTCAGATTAAAATGAATGAATGAATAAATAAAATTAAATAAATAATTCTTTAAAAAAAAGAGTTGAAAGAATATAAACAAACATATATATCTACCTAAAACAAGTGATAACTCAATCACTTATACAAGAGGATTTCAAAAAATTTGTGGAAAAATGGAATTAAAGCACAAGTTTATTTTGGTGCAAAAACAGTTGAAATTCAGCACAGTGCTTTTTTTTTTTTCTCCTTTTCTTTCTTTCCTTTTTTTTTTTCTTTTTGAGAGATTTTTGCTATAAGGTACACTCACTCTCCAGAGACAGAGACAGAGAGAAAGTGAGAAATCACCCCCCCCGGGGGGGGAATGGTCATACCACAGTCCCTTCTCCATTTTCCTCTCAGGATTTTGGGCATGCATGCACATGTGTCTAGTCTTAGGCCACATTGGGTCTAGGACTCAATGGTGTTGGATATGGGCGTCCAGTACCTTAGCCACTACGCCACCTGCTAACCCCTCTTTTTTCATTTAAGGTTTTTCACACTAGGGAGAGAAACAGAGACAGTAAGAGGGAAAGTAAGAAACCCCCCTCCCCCTTGCACGCCCTCCCACCTGCTCCCTCGCCAGAAGGGGTGGCCATGCCGCAGTCCCTTCTCCTCCATTCTCCTCCTGGGATTTTGGGCACACGCTCACACACACACACATGCCCTGTGTGATTTATAAGCCACCAGGTCTGGGATTCAAACTGCGATCAACCACGTGGGAGTCCAGCACCTTATCCACCATGCCATTTACTGGCCCCCATGCACAGTGGTTTTGGTTATATATATTTCCATGAACTTTTTGCAAACCCCTTGTACTAAAGAATGCAGAAATGATGATGACCATGGGCTCTAGAAACTGACCCATGCTTTGTCATTCAGACCTGTGCATCTGTCCCCAAGTTACTTAACCTCTCTGTGCTTTAGTGTTCTCTATAAAATGAGTATACTATTGTTGTGAGTGATAAACAGGTTAATATATGCTCAGTGTTCAGATGCCGTCTTAGTACATGCTGTTTTGGTGTTACCTATTAATTACTATTAGGTGGTATTTTCCAAACTTTATCACATCTGCAACTGTACAGGGAGGAGGATGGACTGCCTCAGTGCTTTTCTACCCTGGGTGAACATTGCAGTCACCAGTCACCTGGGTGGGAAGCTTTTACAATTCTGATGTCCAGAGTTCTCCTTGCCCTCCTTCACACAGAAGCTCTGGACGTAGGGCCTGGACACTGGAATTTTTTTTTTTTTTTTTGAGAGGTTTTCGCTATAGGGCGCATGTGCTTGCCAGAAAGACAGAGAGAGACAGAGAGACAGAAAGCGAGAAATCACCCCCCAGGGGGGATGGCCACACCGCAATCCCTTCTCCTCCATTCTCCTCTCAGGATTTTGGGCACGCATGCACATGTGCCTGGTGCGAGCTTAAGCCAACGGGTTCGGGACGTGAACCGTGGTCAACTACGTGGGAGTCCAGCGACATAGCCACTACGCTAACTGCTGGTCCCAACACTGGAATTTTTGAAAGCTTTCTGTGCGATTCTGGGGAGCAGTGAGGCTGAGAACAGGGGAGAGATGGTCCTGAGGACCTCGCATCTTGGTTATCAGCAGGATGGGATTCTACTTGAAAGGGTTGGAGCTTCCCTTCCCGTCCTTGCTGCACTCAGATGTGTGACTCAACTTCCTGTTCTCTCTTTACAAATCTGAATTGCAGCGAAAGGCCAATAACATAGAACTAACCATGTAAAAGTGTATAGCACAGGGACCAGCAGGTGGCGCGGTGGTTAAGTGCTGGACACTCCCAAGTGGCTGACCCCAGTTTGAATCCTGGACCTGGTGGCTTGCTTTCCCGCTTTCCTTCTCTTGCTCTCTCAGTGTCTCTCTCTGGTCAAATTAAAATAAATGAGTGAATAAATAAAATGCAATAAATAATGATTACACATAAATAAAGTGTACAGCTCAGTGGCATGTGTGTTCTGTGTGTTCACAATGTCGTGGGACCCCCACTTCTTTCTAGTCCCTACTCATTTTCATCACCCTGGAAGTAAAGGTGGTACCCACCCTACCCCTGCCCCAGCCCCTGGCAAGCATCGATTTGTGTTCTGTCTCCTTGGCTTTACCTATTCTGGGTGTTTTATATCAATGGAATCATGCAGTGCCTGGCCTTTTTTATTGGGCTTCTTTCACTTGGCATAATTTTGTCACGTTCACCCACATGGAGACAGGTATCAGGACTACATTCTTTTTCCTGGCTGCATTGTGTTCCGCCATGTGGAGAGACCATGTTCTCTTCTGCCACATGCCCATTGGTGGGCAGTGGCTACTATGAACAGTGCTCGTGTGAACACGATGGGCAAGTGTCTCCTTGAACACCGATTTTGTTTGTTTGTTTTTGTTAGAGGGTGCATGCACTCACCAGAGAGAGACAGGGAGAGAAAGGGAGAACGGCCACGCTGCCATCCCTTCTCCTCCACTGCCCGCTCAGGATTTCAGGCATGCATGCACACATGCTCGGTGCATTTTCCAAACTGCAAGACTTGGGACTCGAAGTGCACACTTGGCCATGTGGTATCCAGCTGTTTTAACCACCGTGCCACCTGACTGGCCCAAACACCTGTTCTCAATTCTTTTCAGTGTGTGTCTGGGAATAGAATTGCTGGCAGTGGAAATGCAAGGGTAATTCCATATTTAACTTTTGGAGGCCCTGCCCAATTGTTTCCTTGCGGTTCTATTGCATAAATGCTCATCTCTGTTCTCGACCCTCACAGGTCTTCCTTGACGTGTCCCCACTGCCTGAAACAGAGCAACACCTTCGATCCCTTCCTGTGTGTGTCCCTACCCATCCCCCTGCGACAGACGAGGTATGTGAGTGTCATAGCTTACCCAGGAGCTGGTTTTTCTTCATTTTATTCAGTTCATTTACTTATTTCTCTCACAAAAAGGAGAGACAGAGAAAGTGATAAAGCAAGCCACCAGGTCTGGGACTCGAACCCTAGTCAGCCATGTGGGAGTCCAGTACCTTAACCACCATCCCCTTTTGGCCCCTGTTGTTTTTTTTTTTTTTTTTTTTTTTTTTTTTTTAACTGTATTATTTCCTTCATGAAAGAGAAGTAGATAGGGACATAGACAGACAGAGGGATGGCCACCTTCACAAGGGTCCCAAGGCATGATCCACCCCAAGCCTTAGTCAGCCCTGGATTCTGAGCACGTGCACAGGGCCTGGTGTGTAGAGATAGGTTGTAGGACACAAAAAAGTGTCCTTCCCTGTGGGTGCAGTTGCACTCCCCCTGCCTCATCTGGTCCCTTGCCGGGATGGTGACTTCTGCCCCCACGCAGTACTGGGAGCTTCTGGCCTTGTACCTGTCGTTTTCCTTTTTGCTTCTCAGCAATGTTTACCAGAAATCAATCTTTTTTCTTTTTCTTTTCTTTGGAGAGGTTTTTTTTTGCTATTATGGGACGCATGCGCTCGCCAGAGAGAGACACAGAAAGCGAGAAATCATCCCCCCGGGGGGATGATTTCTCGCTTTCTGTCTCTCTAGAGGAGAATGGAGGAGAAGGGATTGCGGCGTGACCATCCCCCGTGGGGGGGGATCTCTCGCTTTCTGTCTCTCTGTCTCTCTCTGTCTGGCAAGTGCACACGCCCTATAGCAAAAACCTCTCGGGAACCAGCAGTTAGCGTAATGGCTGTGTCGCTGGACTCCCACGTAGTCGACCGCGGTTCGTGTCCCGGACCCGGTGGCTTAAAACTCACACCGGGTGCGTGTGCGTGCGTGCCCAAGATCCCGAGAGGAGAATGGAGGAGAAGGGATTGCGGCGTGACCATCCCCCGTGGGGGGGGATCTCTCGCTTTCTGTCTCTCTGTCTCTCTCTGTCTGGCAAGTGCACACGCCCTATAGCAAAAACCTCTCGGGAACCAGCAGTTAGCGTAATGGCTGTGTCGCTGGACTCCCACGTAGTCGACCGCGGTTCGTGTCCCGGACCCGGTGGCTTAAAACTCACACCGGGTGCGTGTGCGTGCGTGCCCAAGATCCCGAGAGGAGAATGGAGGAGAAGGAGAAGGGAGTGCCGCGTGGCCATCCCCCCGGGGGGATGGCCACGCGGCAATCGCTTCTCCTTCTCCTCCATTCTCCTCTTGGGATCTTGGGCACGCGCACGTACTCGCGCCAGGCGTGAGTTTAAACCACCAGATCCAAGACTCGAACTGCAGTTGACTACATGGGCATTCATAGAAATCAATCTTTTATATTTTTTTTAGGATTTTGCTATCAGACGCGTGCGCTCGCCAGACAGAGAGACAGAGAGACAGAAAGCGAGAAATCACCCCCCAGGGGGGATGGCCACGCACCAATCCCTTCTCCTCCATTCTCCTCTCGGGATCTTGGGCACGCACGCACACACGCCAGGCATGAGTTTTAAGCCACCGGATCTGGGACGCGAACTACGGTCGACTACGTGGGAGTCCAGTGACATAGCCATTATGCTAACTGCTGGTCCCCATAGAAATCAATCTTGAAGATGGATGAGACTCAGTTATCAAATGTGGCCATGTCTCTTTTTAATTTTTAAAAATGTAATTAATTATTATTATTATTTTGTCATAGGGCATGTGCACTCTCTGGAGAGAGACAGAGACAGAGAGAAGGAAAGTGAAAAATCAGCCCCCAGGGAGATGGCCATGCTGCAATCCTTTCTCCTCCATTCTCCTCCTGGGATTTTGGGCATGCACACACAGGCGTCCAATGCGATTTTCAAGTTGCCAGGCCCAGGACTTGAACCACGATCGACCATGTTGGGTCCACACCCTTAATCACTATACCACCTGCTGGTCCTGGCCAGAAGGCTTTTGTTTGTCAGCACCATTGCCGGGCCTAGTCCTGGGCCTGTTCAGCAGTTGGTCCGAGCCTATTGGTATCCCTTAGTCAGACAGGGACAAAGTAGAGAAAATGTGTCACCACCCGCTTCTCCCTGCATCATTTCAAGGTCCCTTTGCTTCTTTTGAAGATTTAGAGGGAAAAAAAAGATTTCTTTAAGAAGCAAATAGAGAGGAAAACCTCTGTTTGAAGGAGAGAGAAAAGCAAAGTGGAGACAGAGTTAGGCTTGTAAGGAGCCAGGAGAGGCTTAGCTGTGTGAAAGTAAGAAGCCAGCAAGGGCTTCCTGGAAGCCCAAGTCCCAGCAGTGGCCGTCAGGCAGCTGGCCGATGGCCGTGTCATGGGATGTTCATGAGCTCCTGTCCGGGTTCCCTTCGCTGGCACTAAGATGGAGGCATTTCTTCTTTATGTTCTCTGCCTCCCGAGTGCTATTCCTCTGCCCCTCTGCCTGTCAGCGTCCTCCATTGGTGGAATCCCTTGGTGGGAAAATGGCAGTAAGATTGCACCTGAAGACAGGCCATCTGCATGATGCCTCCTTGGCAACTGTCCCCGGGCCTGCTCTGAAATCCTGCGCTGCAAGTCATCCATACCACAGATGTAACTCCTGGCTCATACTGTAACCTGGCTCCACTGTCACTGGTGCCATCATCAGATAACGTCTGCTGGTTCATGTGATCTTAGACTCCTGGCCTGGTGCAGGATTGCACAGAGTAGAGCCAGACTACTCAGGTTCAAATCCCAGCACTGCTAACTTCGCTGTGGGACTTGGACAATCACTGCAACAGAGAGCGGGAGGAACAGTAGCCTGCGGACTGGGCCTCGGTGTACCTGTGGGGAGAGTGTGAAGTGAAACTGGATTTCCAAGAGAGAATTTCATTAAGAAAAGAAGAGCATCGATAATGTTGATTTGTCCTGGAAGAAGTCACTTGACTGCTTTCATTTTCAAATATCAAAATTTGTTTTTGCTTAGGATTATTTCGATAGACAAGTAGAGCCTGAGACTGGAGATCTAGATGGTGATTCTTAATCAAATATTTTTTATTTTCAACTCTGGAAAATTGAGAGGCGATTTGACTCATGACTACCACCTGGTGGCAGTGTACCAAAAGTGTAGGGACAAGAAGTGGAGGTTAAGTACTGAACTTGAGCCATTGGTCAATGGTGTTGGTGAGTGTTCCTGTCAGTCCTTTAAGGATATGCCTCCCCCCTTCCTATTTTTCAGATTCTTGAGTGTTACGTTGGTCTTCCCCTCCAAGAGCCAGCGGTTCCTACGGGTTGGACTGGCTGTGCCCATCCTCAGCACAGTGGCAGCGCTGAGGAAGATGGTGGCAGAGGAAGGAGGCATCCCTGTAGATGAGGTAATGATGGCATTGCATCTGGGCTTGGTCGCTGGATGACAGAATGCTAAGCGGGCCAGCTGTCTAGGCTGTTTAACTAATCTGTGGTTCCCAGGTGACTCCAGTATGACTCACATGTTTCTGTTTGGTTAGTAGTACCTGTGTGTGATGACTTGGCTTTCACCCTGCATTGACTCAGAATGACCAGGAAAACACACCTTTGCCTTCCAAGAAGGTGATGATGACTAGGATTGTAATGCTGTCAACAATAGCTAACCCTCAGTGCTTACTAAGCACTGGCCAACCCTGTCTGTGAATTTTATCTTCACTTACAGCCATAGCTTATTTACTCACAATCATTCTGAGGTAGATATTACAGTTAGGGAAAAAGAAATCTGAAGGGTTTAGTTGACTTTTGCATGGTCACACAGCTGGGCTGAGCTGGGATTTGAACATAGATGGTTGATTTCAGAGCCTAAGCTACTGTTCATTGTTTTCACTCCTGAGACTATAAACCAGAATACAGAAGGGACGATAACTGAAATAGGAGGAAGTGCTGAGAGAACCAAGGATGGGTGACACGACAGAGGAGACCTGGGAAGGAGGAAAGGCTGGTTTCTACTTTTCTTTAAAATGTATTTAATTCTTCTGTGTGAGAGAGACGCACAGAGACAGACAGGCACCTCTGACAGGGTCTTCACATTGTAATCCACTCCCAGTCTCAGCCACCTCAGATCATGGGCATGCCTGTGTTTGCCTGCTCTATACGAGGAGGTCCCAGGTCATGGATCTAGGACCTTCCCATGTCGATCTAGCTGTATTACCACTGTTCAACTGCCTGCTAATCCCCCCCCCCCCTTTCTTGTTAAGGAATCTTGACAAAGGATTAAATTCACTGCAATTGGAGTGGTCCAGTGAAAGGGATATGGTGGAGACAGGTTGTGAGGGGCTCCGATGGGGCTTTTCATTGAATTTCATTCAGTAATTCTCTAGCTTTTGGTTTCAGACAAAGTAAGTGATTACTCTCTGTTTCTTTAACTGTAAAATGGAAATTTTGCAATGACTACTTGATTGAAATTTTTCACATTAAAAATATTTTAAATCTTTGTGTTAGGCACGGCACACTTACTATATATATGTATGTATATATATGTATGTATATATATATGTATATATATAAAACTTAAAGTATGTCTTGAATTTTCCTTTTCTTTTTTAAAAGAATTATTTTATTTAACTATTTTTAAAAGAATTATTTTTCTATTTCTTTCTATCCCGAGAGGAGAATGGAGGAGAAGGAATTGGGGCATGGCCATCCCCCCGGGGGGTGATTTCTCGCTTTCTGTTTCTCTGTCTCTCTCTGTCTGTCTGGTGAGTGCATATGCCCTATAGTGAAAAACCTCTCAAAAAAAAAAAAAAAAGCTCATGCCGGGCACGTGTGCATGCATGCTGAAGATCCTGAGAGGAGAATGGAGGAGAAGGGATTGCGGCGTGGCCATACCCCCTGGGGGGTGATTTCTTGCTTTCTGTCTCTCTGTCTCTCTCTGTCTGTCTGGTGAGTGCACATACCCTATAGCAAAAACTTCTCAAAAAAAAAAATCAAAATTTAAAAATTTTAAGAGGACTTTGCTTAATACTTAAAGCCTGGAAACAGGATTCTGTTCAAGTAGTAGGTACATGGACCTGTCCACAAGTCAAGAGAAGACAAAACTCCTTAACTCTGGAAAACAAAGCATAGAAGATTAGTAATGTTTTAGTTAAAAGTCATAAAATTCTATTTCACCAGTTCAAACTCATGTACTTTATCTTCTGTTGTGGTCCAATCTTTCCGTTTAAATTCTGGAAGATAACGTTCACCTCAGGACTTATCAGAACTCTTTTTTCTGTGTGTCTGAATTTAGTTTTCCTAGGATAGCACTCTTCAGAACTTTCTAGTCTGGTGCTGGTAAATTCTTTCAGGTTTTGTTTATCTGGGAAGGTTCATGTCTTTTCTTCCCAAATGAATGATAATCTTGCTGGGTACAGTATTCTCGGTTGAAATTGCTTTTCCCTTAACACGTTGAATATATTTTCCCATTCTTTCCTCGCTCACATTGTTTCTGATGAGAGATCTGCTGTTAGCCTGACAGGATATCCTTTGTAGGTAGCTTGACATTTCTCTCTTGCCAATCTTAGTATCTTGTCTTTGTCTGTGGTTTTGGTCATTCTGGCTCTAATGTGTCTTGGGGAAGATCTTTTTGTGTTGATCCTATTTGGGGTCCTCTGTATTTCCTGGGTCTGGATCTTCAAATGCCTCTCTAGGTTTGGAAAGTTTTCCTCTAGGATTTCATGGAATAGATTATCAATGCCCTTATTAGTCTCTTTACCTTCTGGAATACCGATTATCGAGATGTTTGGATATTTAATGATATCTAGTATTTCTCATATATCATCCTCATTTTTGGGCTATTTTCTCAGTCTTTGTGGTGGATTTTGCTAGTCCAGCATTCTGTCTTCTACACCTGAGATTCGTTTTCTGTATGATTTAGTCTGCTTTTAATACTTTCAAAGGAGGTTTTGACTCCCTGCCTTCATCTCTTAACAGTTCTATTTCATTCGTTTTTATGGTGTGTATTTCATCTTTCAGCTCTCGCAGAACTTCCTCACCTCCTGGAACTCATTGGTTCTTTTCTTTTGGAGTCCATTGTCTCTCTTCTCTTCCACCTCTGTTAGCTTTGTCATTATAAATACTCTAACTTCTTTATCAGACATTTCCATGAATTTCCTTGAACTGTCTGTGGATGAAGAGGACTTATTCTTTTCCCTTGGGGGGGAGGTATTTTCTTGGTTTCTCATATTTCTTGTGCCTTTGCAGTGATTTCTAGTCATCTGATGAGTTATTTGTTTCTTCCTAATTTCTAGAAGTTCAGTATGAGCGATCAGAGGAGCACCGGAGGGACTGCTCTGCAAACTCTTTGGCGTTCCGTTTTTCTTCCTTTGTGTCACAGATTCAGTGGATATTGAGGAATATGAGGACCCCAATAGTATTTGGATCCTTGGCTACATTTCACTTAGACCTGTCTAAACACTCAGTGCATGGAGGCTGAGCAACAAAGTGATGCAGTTAAAGAAGAAGAATAAGAAAACAGAGAAAGAAAGAAAAAAGGATAAAGCATACAAACAAAAAATTCTTCTGACCTGCTTTTTTTGCTTTTCCTAGATGAGAGGAGGAAAGGGGGGAGGATTATTACCAAGATAAAGGGAGATTTCAGAGTGAAGAAAATACTTTACCTCAAAAAAATAAAAAAGAAAATTAAAAAATTAAAAGACAGAGACAAAGAGAAAAGGACAGAGGGGGCTCTACCAGGGTGACTTCTCAGCAGAACATCTTTATTGCTCTTATTCTTGAAAGCTCTAGATCCTAGCTCTCAGGTTTCTTTCTCTCTCTCTCTCTTTCTTTCAATCTGATCAGAAGGTGACAGAGAGAGAGAGAGGGAAAATGAGAAAATAAGCTGCCAGGTCCAGGACTTGAACCATGGTCAACCATGTGGTAGTCCAGTGCCCTCAACCACCACACCACCTGCTGGTCCCTATTTATTTACTTATTTTTAATTTGACCAGAGAGGGACAGAGTGAGAGAGAAAAGGAAAATGAGAAAGTAAGCCACCAGATCTGGGACTTGAACCATAGTCAGCCATGTGGAAGTCCAGCACCCTTAACCACCACACCATTGGCTGGCACCTTTCTTATTTATTTTAGAGAGAGATTTTTGCTATAGGGTGCATGTGCTCACCAGAAAGAGAGACAGAGAGACAGTGAGACATCACGCCCTGGGGTGGATGGCCATACTGCAATTTCTTCTCTTCCATTCTCTCAGGATTTTGGGCACACACACGCACATGCACCTGGCATGAGTTTCGAGCTACTGGGTCCGGGACTCAAACCATGGTCAGCCTCGTGGGAGTTCAGCGATGTAACCATTACACCATCTGCTCGTCCCATCTTGTTGCCTTTTTCCATATGTCTATATCCATGTAACCACCATGGTTACTGAGCCTCACACTATTTCAACGGGCTCATTTCAGTGGGCTCATTTCAGTGGGCTTCTTTCTGTCCCCACCTGATCATTCCCTCTATCACTACTTTGTAGGACTTTGATGGTGCTCTTAAATGGGAAAAAGTGTGTTTATCTTGCTTTGTAAATTCTAAAGTGTTCTATAGGGATCTACAGAGAGAGACAGACAGACGGACAGTAATGAGAGTCTTACTGGTGAAATGGCACTAATAAGAGATCAAAAGGGGGAAGTCTGAGAGAGGTAGAGTTTAAAAGATTAAGAGCCTAGAAGGACAGTTAGTAATTTGAGAGATGTGATTTGTTTGTTCAAGGATCACTTGGGATGTTAGTATAGAATGGGCACTTTGATGGAAACTTGAAATTTATTTTATTGTCTTTAGCTGGTAAGTTTATTCTACTTATTTTATCTTTGATCATGGATATATTTGGATTTATTTTTGTTATTTTATGCTTTCTGTTTACTCTGCTTTTCCATTTTTTGTTTTGTCTTTTCTCTCTACTGCTTCATTTGGATGAGCAAATTTCCTTTATCTCATCTCTTCTGGTTTGGGACATATATTGTATTTTTACTTTTAAATGATTATTATTAAAATTTCAACATACATAATTGTATAGTTTAGTGTTAGTTTTCCCAGTCAACAGTAGGATCTTGTATGCCTTTATTTCTCTTGTATCTTTTTTATTTATATATCATTATAGATAGATACTATTACTATCCAATTATACATATATACACACACATATATATATATATATATTATTTTTATTTATTTATTCATTTTTTTGAGAGGTTATTGCTATAGGGCACATGCGCTCACCAGAAAGACAGAGAGAAACAGACAGACAGAAGGTGAGAAATCACACCCCAGGGTGAGTGGCCACACCACAATCCCTTCTCCTCTCGGGATCTTGGGCACGCACGCACATGCGGCAGTTGTTGAGTTTAAACCACCGGGTCTGGGACTCGAACTGTGGTCGACTATATGGGAGTCCAGTGACACAGCCATTACACCAACTGCTGATCCCAATCCAATATTTTAATATCTCTTCCCTTCTGCCAGTTGTTGCAGTAGTACTAGTTATTATTATAGTTTTATATAGTCCATGCATGTTTACATTTAACAGTGTTTGCCATTTTCTTTGGTTCATCATTTCTATAATTCAAGTTTTCTATGATTCAGCTTTTTTTTTTAATCTTGAAATATATATTTTAAGAGAAAGCTTCTTATCCAGTGTACCTTAACTGGTTTATAATGTGCTGATATGTTAACTCCTTTAGCCCTTAGGGTAGGAGTGTTGGGTCTGCAAAGTTAGTCATCTCTCTCATCCACTAAAAAAAAGTCTTCTGCTTACCATAGTGTTACATAAAAAATATTTTCACATATGACAAATGTAAAAAAGTTAGTGACACTATTTAGAACTTCTGTCAGTGGAATTTTGTTAGTGGTAACATTCACTTTTTGTTTATCTGAACAAGGCTTTATTTTAGTCCCTATTTTTATGATAGTTTATCTGGGTATATAAATCTTCAGATGTTCAGTTTTCTTTTTTGTTCTAGCGAAATGTCTGTGATCAATCTAATTGTTCTATCCAATGTGTTTTATTACTAAAATTATGAAGCCACAGTCAGAAGGAAGGAAAAGGTAAAAGGAGGTTTAAGACTATTAGTCACCTTTGTATTTCTTATCTAAGTTCCCTTTGAGAAATCAAGAAGGAAAATGAACGTTCTTGTTCTAGGTAATCCTGGTTGAATTGTATCCCAGTGGATTCCAACGGTCTTTCTTTGATGAAGAAGACCTGAATACCATTGCAGAGGGAGATAATGTGTATGCTTTCCAAGCCCCTCCGTCATCCGGCCAGGGTACATGCTCAGGTATAGTAGTGCTTTGCATAATTTTATTTAGATATTATGAATTATAGACTTGAGAGTACTCTTTATGTGCTAAGGCATAAAATATTCAGTCTTGGTTCTTGGAGATATCAAGCTTATTTTCTTGGATATTTGTTGTACAGATGATTAATATTAAAAACCATTCTGAGGGGCCAACAGGTGGCATTGTAGTTAAGGCACTAGATTCCCACATGGCCAACTATAGTCTTGGAGTCTTGGACCT
This sequence comes from Tupaia belangeri chinensis, assembly GCF_000334495.1. Classification (NCBI taxonomy): domain Eukaryota; kingdom Metazoa; phylum Chordata; class Mammalia; order Scandentia; family Tupaiidae; genus Tupaia; species Tupaia belangeri. The sequence goes on from NW_006160005.1 coordinate 1,765,903, forward strand.
GGTGGCTTGAAAAAAATCACTCCAGGCATATGTGTGTGCCCAAAATCCTTCGAAGAGAATGGAGAAGGGATTGCAGTGTGGCCATCCTCCCTGGGAGGTGATTTCTCACTTTCTCTGTTTCTGTGTGTCTGTTTCTCTTTGGTAAGCACACACACTCTATGACAAAAACCTTAAAAACAAAAAGCTATTCTGCTAACTCAGACATTCTTAAAAGCAAGTATCAGAATCAGGTGAAGACTCGTTAGAGCATATTGCCTGGACCCCATCTGCAGAATTTAGGATTCAGTAAGCCCTGGGGTGGGGCCTGAGAATTTGCATGTTTAACAAGTTCCCAGATAATGCTGATGTTACTGCTCTAGGGCCCACACTTTGAGAACCACTATTCAGTGATGGAGTCAGGGTCATTTTTGCCTTCAGGACTTTTGTGGTTCGCTGATCCCAATCCAATATTTTAATATCTCTTCCCTTCTTCTGCCAGTTGTTGCAGTAGTACTAGTTATTATTATAGTTTTATATAGTCCATGCATGTTTACATTTAACAGTGTTTGCCATTTTCTTTGGTTCATCATTTCTATAATTCAAGTTTTCTATGATTCAGCTTTTTTTTTTAATCTTGAAATATATATTTTAAGAGAAAGCTTCTTATCCAGTGTACCTTAACTGGTTTATAATGTGCTGATATGTTAACTCCTTTAGCCCTTAGGGTAGGAGTGTTGGGTCTGCAAAGTTAGTCATCTCTCTCATCCACTAAAAAAAAGTCTTCTGCTTACCATAGTGTTACATAAAAAATATTTTCACATATGACAAATGTAAAAAAGTTAGTGACACTATTTAGAACTTCTGTCAGTGGAATTTTGTTAGTGGTAACATTCACTTTTTGTTTATCTGAACAAGGCTTTATTTTAGTCCCTATTTTTATGATAGTTTATCTGGGTATATAAATCTTCAGATGTTCAGTTTTCTTTTTTGTTCTAGCGAAATGTCTGTGATCAATCTAATTGTTCTATCCAATGTGTTTTATTACTAAAATTATGAAGCCACAGTCAGAAGGAAGGAAAAGGTAAAAGGAGGTTTAAGACTATTAGTCACCTTTGTATTTCTTATCTAAGTTCCCTTTGAGAAATCAAGAAGGAAAATGAACGTTCTTGTTCTAGGTAATCCTGGTTGAATTGTATCCCAGTGGATTCCAACGGTCTTTCTTTGATGAAGAAGACCTGAATACCATTGCAGAGGGAGATAATGTGTATGCTTTCCAAGCCCCTCCGTCATCCGGCCAGGGTACATGCTCAGGTATAGTAGTGCTTTGCATAATTTTATTTAGATATTATGAATTATAGACTTGAGAGTACTCTTTATGTGCTAAGGCATAAAATATTCAGTCTTGGTTCTTGGAGATATCAAGCTTATTTTCTTGGATATTTGTTGTACAGATGATTAATATTAAAAACCATTCTGAGGGGCCAACAGGTGGCATTGTAGTTAAGGCACTAGATTCCCACATGGCCAACTATAGTCTTGGAGTCTTGGACCTGGTGGCTTGAAAAAAATCACTCCAGGCATATGTGTGTGCCCAAAATCCTTCGAAGAGAATGGAGAAGGGATTGCAGTGTGGCCATCCTCCCTGGGAGGTGATTTCTCACTTTCTCTGTTTCTGTGTGTCTGTTTCTCTTTGGTAAGCACACACACTCTATGACAAAAACCTTAAAAACAAAAAGCTATTCTGCTAACTCAGACATTCTTAAAAGCAAGTATCAGAATCAGGTGAAGACTCGTTAGAGCATATTGCCTGGACCCCATCTGCAGAATTTAGGATTCAGTAAGCCCTGGGGTGGGGCCTGAGAATTTGCATGTTTAACAAGTTCCCAGATAATGCTGATGTTACTGCTCTAGGGCCCACACTTTGAGAACCACTATTCAGTGATGGAGTCAGGGTCATTTTTGCCTTCAGGACTTTTGTGGTTCAGGGTCTGTGCTTAAAGTAAAATGTCTATAAATCTGAGCAGTAGAAAAAGCCATTAAGAGACCTTTTGTTAGCAGTCCGCTTTCCCAGTCTAGCTTTTCCTAAGCTTTAGGAAAATGGTTAATTTCTGACAGTCTTTTATTGGAGACCAGTATACATTCTGGCTCAGTTAGCCAATCAAGAAGGTCCATATATATCTGTGTGTGTGTGTTCATGTTAAGTTTGTTTGTTTGTTTCTTTCTTTCTTTTATTAGGGGAGGAGGGAAGAGAGGGAGAGAGAGAGAGAAAAAAAAAAAACATTGTCAGCATAGTTTACTCTGAAATTCCCCCATCATGTGCGTGCACCCAGAGTGTTCAGGCTGAACTGAGCCCTGATCTTCTGTGTGGCTTCTAGCCACAGAGAGTTGTGCCATCATTGTGCTGTGGTGGCTGGGCCAAGAAGGACTCTATTTAAAGGACACTGCGCCGGGGTTGTAATACAGCCCAGATGAGTCCTACATCCCGACCCCAGATCCTCAGCCGGCCTAGGTGGCAGGCCATGGGAACTAGATGTCTGTGGTTCTCTGACTCCACAGGGAGACTCCAGACATAGAATATAGAACGACATACTGACTGGCCCTGACTGTGTTACAATCTGGTGAGGCAACTCCACATTTAAAATTTAATCATGGGTGACACATCTTTTCCTTGAAAGTTGACGTTTCAGAGCTGATTGAACATAGAAGAGTCTAATGCCTCTACTTCCTCATGGCGAAGATTCTCTGTGTACTTTTACCTCAGTTTCGTACGAGAGTGGATACTCTGGGGGCTCTCTAATCAAAGCCTAAAAGCTACCAAGATCATTTTGAAGTATTTTCAAGATTGTTTTGAAAAGTATTAATTAAGGTTTTGCCCTTATTTTAAAATTGTTGGCTGAACACAACCGCAGATTCACTGCCATGCATGGATCTTCACATGCCAGGTGCCTTATCATCTCTTCCCCTAAATCCCCCGTGTATCTTCCCTCTGCTGGCTCATAGATGCTTGGAGGGAAGAGGGGCTGGAGAAGCCAAGGTTCTGACCCAGCAAAGCAACTCCTTGTGAGAACACAAATGTCCTTTTCTCTCCTCCAGCTCATCCATCGGGCCTGTCAGTCTCCCCACGCCTGGCTGCCCGTGAGGGGCCACGAGTTCCCCTGCCTCTCCACAGTGAGAACAAGGTGCTGATCCTCTTCTGTAACTTGGTGGGGTCGGGGCCACAGGCTAGCAGGTATGTTTAACTTCATCTTTTTTTTTCATTTCCTGTCTGGGATTTGTGGATCTGCGCTTGGGATTCTATCTAGAATAATTCTACGTGAGAAAGTTAAATGTCTGTCTTCAGTCAGCACAGCCTGGGCACAGCTCCTACTGTCGTCCTCTGTGACTGTGGGGAACCCAGGTGGGGTGGATGCAGACCATGGCAGGCCCTCTTCCCACACTCCAGGCTGGGCAGGGGGGTTGTGATCAGCTCAGGCTGGGTGGGGAACAGGTGATGCTGGCACAGGTCAGGCAGCAACTCCTACCCTAGCTCTGGGACACTGGGAACGGGGGTGGTGAAAACAAAACAAATAAACGAACAAACGAACCTATTCCTGAGGTTAATAAACTAGGAGTAGGGAAGAGGGCATCTTAGCAGAAAAGGGTGCCTTCAGCAGATAGATGACACACCCGTAACCACTGAACAGCAGAGGCTTTCCTGTAATGTCAGGAATTATTGTTATTGTAGTCACCATTATTATTTTATATCCTGTTGTAAGGGCTAGCACCTCAGTAAATCAAGCTTAAAAGAAAAAAAAAAACTGACTACAAGAAAAGAGGAGACAAAAATCACTACATGGTAAGCTGTCCAAAAGACCAAGTACTGGAAAATGATTAGATCTAATGAAGAGCCAGCTCGTGGTGTGGTGGTTAATGTGTTTGGATCTCTCATGGCCCACCTCGCAGTTCAAATCCCACACCTGGCAGCTTGAGAAATACACTAGGCGCGTGTGCCCAAAATCCTGAAAGGAGGGAGAAGGGATTTTGACAGGACTGTCCCCCATGGGGGTGCCTTCTCACTTTCTCTTTCTCCCCAACCCCACTCCTATTTGTCTCTTTCTAGTGAGCACACATGTCCTCTGTCAAACTGATACCAAAAAGAAAAAAAAAGAATTCCCCAAAACGACTGGCTACATAACAAAAGCAGTCATAAATACATACACATATACATACGTATGTGCATACACACACATATGCACACACTCTCCCAGATCTACCAGATGCAGTCGTATGTTGCTTAACGATGGGGTACAGCCTGGGAAGTGCATCGTTGGGACATTTTGTCATTGTGCGAGCATCGTAGAGCGCTCTTACACAAACACGTACGGGATTAGCCTACTACACACGTGGACTTCATGGGACCACTGTCACATGTGCGGTGTGTGTTGACCAAAATGTTGTTCGGTGGCTCATGACTGTATACAATGACGGGTAGCATTCTTTTTTTTTTTTTTTTTTTCAAATAGAGGTTTTTGCTTTAGAGCATATTTGTTCACCAGAAAGACAGAGAAAGCGAGAAATCACCCCCGGGGGATGACCATGCTATAATCCCTTCTCCTCCATTCTCCTCTTGGGATCCTGGGCACGCACGCACACGCACCTGGCGTGAATTTACTCTACTGGATCCAGGACTTGAACCGTGGTCGACTACGTGGGAGTCCAGCAACATAGCTGTTATGCCAACTGCTGGTCCTGTGGGTAGCATTCTTATATGCATAGTATAAGAAAGCTCTTTAAGGATAGAATTCCAATAAGACATTTTAAATTTATAAGATGTTTCTAAAGAATAAACTGGCTAGAATAGCCAGAAAATATTGGGAGACAGAATTAAGTTTTTTTTTTTTTTCTTTTTTAGGTTTCTGCTATAGGGTATGTGCACTTGCTAGAGAGAGAGAGAGAGAGAGAGAGAGAGAGAAGCAAAGTGAGAAATCACTTCCCCAGGGTGTGTCCACACTACAGTTCCTCCTCCTCCATTCTTCCCTCAGGATTTTGGGCATACACACAAATGCACCTGGCATGATTTTCACACTGCCAGGTCTGGGACTCGAACTGTGGTTGGTCATGTGGGAATTTAGCACCTTAACCCCCTGCTGGCCCCAGAATAAAGTTTATTTATTAAAATAATATAATATGGGCAGAAGAATGTACAGTTAAGTCAACAGGACAGAATAGTCCAAATATCTGTAAGCATTTATTATGTGATTATAATACTGTATTTCATATTACTAGGGGCGAATGAGTTATTCAGTAAGACAGGTCAATTGATTTCTTTATTTTAAAGAATCAATTTTCCCCCCACCAAAAATTATACATGTAACTTTCAGATAGATTAGAAAGGTAACTGTAGTGAAAGAAACCATAGACTAACCTGAAAAAAATGTAGGAGTATTTATGTTCTGAGTGGGGAGCTATTTCAACATCTAATGCAGGAGACTATAAAAATGTAGGAGTATTTATGTTTCTGAGTGGGGAGCTATTTCAACATCTAATGCAGGAGACTATAAAAGAAAAGGCTATTTTAAAGACATTTAAAGTTTTAAACCAAAATCGAACTTAGGGGCCAGCAGATGGTGTCGGGGTTAAGATGCTGGATTCCCACACAGCTGGCTACAGTTCAAGACCCAAACCTGTTGGCTTGAAAAATCACAACAAACAAATAAATAAATGCATGCTTAAAAAAAATAAAATTCAAAAGGCAAATGCCAAATGAGAAAAAATATTTATGTCTTGTGTGAGTTAGAGGATTCCTTGACATCATCTAAAACCTAACTCTCCAATTAATGAAACATTCTTAGTAAAGTGAACCACAGAAATTCATATTAATTCCCAGAAGAAAGACAATTATATATTAAAATATTCAGTTTCATTAGTAGTAGGAGAAATTCTGATTGCAATAGCACAATACTATGATTAACCTTATGGGTTGTTAAGAATTTTTAAAAATTGCTGTGGCTGGCAGGTGGTATAGTGGTTAAGGTGCTGGACTGCCACATGGCCGACCATGGTTCGAGTCCTGGACCTGGTGGCTTGAAACTCACACTGGGCGTATATGTATAAGTGCCTATAATCCTAAGAGGAGAATGGAGGAGAAGGGATTGCAGCATGGCCATCCGCACTGAGGGGCAATTCCTCACTTTCTCTCTCTCTGTCTCTGGAAAGCACACATGCCCTATTGCAAACATCTCTCTATAAAAAGAAAAAGAATTTTTAAAAATTGGAGCTATTCTCATGGCCTGGTGGTTAAAGGAGCTGGATTCCACATGATTGACCACAGGGTTCAAATTCTGGCCCCAGCAGCTTGAAAAATAGTGTGTGTGTGTGTGTGTGTGTGTGTGTGTTGTGTGTGTGTGTGTGTGAGTGTGTTGTGTGTGTGTGTGTTGTGTGTGTGTGTTGTGTGTGTGTGTGAGTGTGTGTGTGTTGTGTGTGTTGTGTGTGTGTGAGTGTGTGTGTGTTGTGTGTGTTGTGTGTGTGTGTTGTGTGTGTGTGTTGTGTGAGTGTGTGTGTGTTGTGTGTGTTGTGTGTGTGTGTGTGTGTGTGTACGTAAAATTCCAGTGTGGTGGACAGATGCAGGAGAGGAAGTTGCGATGTGATCACACCCCACTGGGGCATGCTTTCCTCTCTCTCTCTCTGGTGACTGTACATACCCTCTGTCAAATAAAAAATGAGAAAAGATTGCTAACATTCATTCCAGCAAACGTCTTGGGAGGTAGGTGGTTACCTCACTGGCAGGGTATTGTATCCTCTCTGGAGAACAGTTTGGGAATAAATTGCTTTGGTCTTGCCTTTCTGCTGCTGAAAGTTTATCCTAAACATTGGTCATGTGCACCCAAGGGTGTACGTGCAGGATGTATGTAGCTCTTGCTATAAGCAAGCATCATTTAAAAAATAACCAACCTGGGGCCAGCAGGTGGTATTGGGGTTTAAGGCACTGGGCTCCTACATGGCTAACAGTGGTTCGAGTCCCAGACCTTGCAGCTTGCTTTCTCACTTTCCCTCTCTCTCTGCATGCCCATTGCAGCTAGCAAATTTAAATAATAATGATAATAATGATAAATAAAATGAAATAAAGAACTTTCAAAAATTATTATAAAAATCAACCAGAATGCCTGACGATAGAGGATGAGTTAAATAAACTGGTCTGTCCACACAGTAATAGGTGCACGGTGCTTGCCTATACTATTTTAGCAATGTCTATTCAACAGCTTCACTTTTTAACATTTTTGTCATAGGGCACGTGCACTTACCCGAGAGAGACAGAGAGAAACACCTCCAGTGGGGATGGCCATGCCACAATCCCTTCTCCTCCATTCTCCTCAAGATATACACATATACCTGGCATGTTTTTTAAGCATACATAAATGCTCAATGTGTTTTTCAAGTCACTGGGTCCAGGACTTGAAAAAATGTCGGAGGACGCTAAGGTGTGGTATCCAGCACCAAGCACTCCAAGTTCACGGCTGTGTATCCATTAGATTGAGATGTGCAAGATATTTCCAGCTCTGAGAAAAACCCTGGTACACAAACCCACACTCATGTCAGGGCTGTTCCTCTGCCTTTCGTTCCCCTGGCTCCAGTGTTCCCTTACCCTACTCCGTAAGTGGGGAAGAGAGCTCACCAGCCAGCTCATCGCACTCGGACCTGTCTGTTTACACTGCGGTGTCTCCCTGACTTTGCATCTCTGGGTCTCTGTTCACACTGCAGTGTACCCATTTGTGATGAGGCTCCCAGGCTAGCACTTCGGTGTTGTGTGTGGCTCCTAACTCCTCCCTGATCTAACTTGAGTGGAACACACGAGTAGAGCAAACGTATATGACTGTTGGGTAGGGCTGGCTTTTCTTTGGCTGAAACACCCTGACTTCCTTGGATTTTCAGGTTTGGGCCACCTTTCCTGATGAGGGAAGACCGAGCCATCTCCTGGGCCCAGCTGCAGCAGTGCATTCTAAGTAAGGTCCGCTGTCTGATGAAGAGCGAGGCCCCCGTGCAGGTCAGCGCGAGTCGGTGTGTGCTGGGAGGGCGGTGGCACCAGGAGAGCAGAGAACTGGCTGTGAATGAGAGTGCTCGCACGGCTTTCTAAAACGACTTTAATTTATGGGCAAGGAAGGAGCGTTTGATAGCCTGTCGTGGTTTGCCCTTCTTGTCATTACAAAATGCCTTTCACGGATGGAGCCCTTTCTTATTAAGACTTTCAAAACACCATTGGAATGAAGAGTAGCATTTCCATCATTATTCTCCATTTTGTATATTTATGGCTTTCTCTAGTTTTCCCTTAGAAGATAGCACACTGTATTTACATTGTGACAAACAGACTTAATGGACACAAAGATGGGAAATTATCTGTTGTGATAATGTGTATGGTAGCATCTTTGATTGGTCTAATATGTAGTGTATTCATGCTGGGAAAATCCATTTTAGATGCCATAAAAATGTTCAGTGATTAAATTTTAAGAAGAAAAGAAAGGAAACAAAATGCATGTCAAAGGCAAAAAATTATTTGGAGGACTTGAGATATAATTTCTGTGAAAAATTAAGGTGGATGGTTATGCCCAGATGAGAGAGAGAGTCTAGATATTAAAATCATTTTGTCTAGTTTTTGAAAAACTAAAATAACTCAAGGGAAAGGCCCAGCCATGGTGGTGCCCTGTGGTGCTCCACAGGCTGAGACCATGTCGGAGGCCTGGGTTTAACTCCCCAGTCAGTCTAAGTGCTGGGTGTCAGGCATGGGCCTGTAATCCCAGGAAGGCAGGAGGGTTGTGAGCTCAGATCTGGCCTGGACCACATAGTCAGACCCTGCCTACAAGCAAACAAAGATCGCAAGGGAAAATGCCTATTCCCCTCTTTCTTCTTTTCATTTTTCAGTTTGCTATAAAGCGTATGTGCTTAACAGAGAGAGAGAGAGAGACAGAGAGAGAGAGAGAGAGAGAGAAAGCATCCTGCCAAGAGGGGCGATGACCACATCCCAATTTCTTCATATTTCACTTGAGATTTTGGGCATGCACACACCTATACCTGGCGTGTTTTTCAAGCCGTCGTGTCTGGGACTTGAGCTACACAGTTGGCTATGTGGGATCTAGCTACCTTAAACCACCATGCCACCTGACTGGCTCGTTATTTTTCATTGTCAGAGGGCACATATGCTCACCAGAGAGAGAGAAAGTACCCCCTCCCCCCATGGAGTGTTGCCACGAGCAATCCTTTTTCCTCCATTTCTCCATCCTGTTAGGATTTTGAGTACACACACACACACACACACACACACTCGCATGTTCAATGTATTTTTCTTTTCTTTCTTTTTTTCTTTATAGAGCTTTTTGCTATAGGGTCTGTGTGCTTGCTGGAGAGACAGAGAGACAGAAAGTGAGAAATCACCCCCCCAGTGGGGTTAGCCACGCCACAGTCTCTTATCCTCTATTCTCCTCTTGGGATGCTGGGCATGCACGCACATGTGCCCAGCATGAGTTTAAAGGCTCTGGGACTTGAACCATGGTTGGCCCCTTGGGAGTCCAGCACCTTAACCACTACGCCACCTGCTGGCTCCCAGTGTGTTTTTCGGGCCACAGACTCCTAGATTCAAACCACAGTTCGCCATGTAGGATCACTCTCGGCTGGCCCTGGGAAAACACCTTTTTCCCTTTTTCACTTATTTATTCTCAGGCCAATAATCACCCTCCACATACAAACACCCGATTTTTTAAAATCATTGAATGTTGGCTTCTGTAGTATCAGAAGCTGCCTGACCCGGAAGCTGTTCAAATGTTTACAGAGAGATCAGTAGCATTCGAATATTGTTTCTTCTCAACTATTCTCTCAGTAAGTTTTTTCCACTTGGAGGCTATACCAAACTTATATCAGAGCTAATTCCTTATCATTCATGTTCCTGCCTGCTCAGGAAAACCGTATGTTTGATTTAGGATTTCATACTTCGTTAGAGACATTCATCACCTTTTTCCCACCTTTATCTCTAAGGGATTTTGTTCAAGGCACTGCAGAGCAGATCTGCCCCAGGGCCCAAATTAGAAACTCTACCTCCTCCACAAGTAGGTCAGAATTTCTAGCATCAGTGTTAGCCGTCTTCCCGGCCTGTGCTGCTTGTCAAAAGTGGACAAAACCCCTTTTATGTGAACATTGAACTCAGCTGTCCTGCTTCTCTACCTGGTTGCGTGGAGACCTTTGCCTCTTCACCTCTACAGTCATTTCCATTTTAGAAACTGATCAAGCAGGTAGCGGAGCCGGCCCAATTCTAAGTCAGGTAACCTCCAGCTTGGCCATGGGATGCTTTTCGGTTGTTTTTTTTTTTGGTAAGTGTGTGGTTGGGTGTGATTTTTCTGTGAGAAAAATGCGTTCTAGGTTGGTGTGAGGGTCTCAGGCCAGCCCACTTATTCAATCCATAGTTCCTTTAAACACTAACTCGATGTGGTTATAATTTGAAAAGACTACAGAGTTTTCTTTTTGTGTGTGTGGGGGGAGGTTTTTGCTATAGAGCGTGTGTGCTGGCCAGACAGACAGAGAGAGACAGAGAGACAGAAAGCGAGAAAGCCCCCCCCAGGGGGGATGGTTACACCGCAATCCCTTCTCCTCCATTCTCCTCTTTGGATCTTGGGCACGCACGCACACGCACCCGGCGTGAGTTTTAAGCCACCGGGTCTGGGACACGAACCGCGGTCGACTACGTGGGAGTCCAGCGACATAGCCATTATGCTAACTGCTGGTTCCCGGAGTTTTCAACACTGTACTGAAGAGGTTAAACTTAGCGACCATGTATTGAAGGTTTTAAAAGAAATCTCCCTAGCCAAGAACAGAGAATAGGAAAATGTTTCTTACAAAAATGACCAATATGGGGGCCAGCAGATGTGGTGGGTGATTAAGGCGCTAGACTCCCAAATGACTGACCATGACTTGAGTCCCGGACACGGCCGCTTGAAAACCACACCAGGCGTGTGTGCATTCATGTTCAGAACCCTGGGAGGAGAATGGAGAAGAGATTGTGGTGTGTCCGTCCTCTCTGAGGGGGGTGATTCTTCATGATCTTTCTCTGGTAAGTGCATGTGCCCTACTGGGGGTGAAACCTTAAAAGAAAATCATGCCCAAAATATGTGTGCCTAAAATCCAGGAGGATTATGGAGGAGAAGGGATTGCAGTGTGGCTCTCCCCCGGAGGGTGATTTCTCACTTTCCCTCTCATTGTCTCTCTCTGTCTCTGTCCAACAAGTGCATGCACCCTATGGAAAAGCATCTATTTTAAAAAAAATGACCAATGTGCCGGACAGAATTGATTTGTATGAATTAAGAAAGAAAAGGATTGATTATTGCTAAAACATTTTTATGTCACTTACATACATGCATGCGTGCAGCCAACACTACTGCATAGTACGTAGACAGAGCAAGCCGCCTCCCTGTAGCTGCTGGTGCCTTGATCATGGGTGGCCCTGCCCTCAAACAGCAGGGCTCCGCTACAGCTTAT
>NW_006160005.1:1777404-1785891 GCF_000334495.1 Tupaia belangeri chinensis
CCCCGAGACTGGAGTTAACATGCTTTTTAGGAAGTACAGTTTCATGGCCAATGCTGAATCAAAGATCCCAAAGGCAGCTCGCTGCCAGCTATTGATGTGTTGAAGCCATAGATCTACTATCAGCAGAACGTGGTCGTAGAGTTAGACAAACTCCCTGAACGTCACACTCCACCTCCTCTATAACTGGGTTCTCATTTACCTACTGAATGCGCGTCTTATTGCTTCCTGCGTGCTTCAGCTGCCCCAGCCAATGGAGCTGACTCTCAGCTTTCTTTTTTGTTGTTGTTGTTTTGGAGAGGTTTTTGCTATAGAGCGCGTGTGCTCACCAGAGAGACAGAAAGTAAGAAATCACCCCCTAGGAGGGATGGCCATGCCACAATCCCTTCTCCTCCATTCTCCTCTTGGAATCTTGGGCATGCACACACATGTGCCCAGCATGAGTTTAAGACACCAGGTCCGGGACTCGAACTGCGGTGGACTACATGGGAGTCCAGTGACATAGCCATTACACCAACTGCTGGTCCCTCAGCTTTCTTTTTAGATTTAATTAAATGAATGAATAATTATTTAACTTGCTACAGGGCATGTGCACTCACCAGAGAGAAAGAGAGAGAGAAAAGGAAAGCAAGAAAACAAGCCATCAGGTCTGGGACTTGAACCACGGTCTGCCATGTGAGACTCCAGCACCTTATCCATCACACTACCTGCTGGCCCCAGATTCTTGGCTCTCTTCTTTTTTTTTAGTTTGCCAGAACTTGAGCTCTTGGAAGAGAGACAGAGAGAGGGTGAGAAAAGGGGAGTGAGAACACACCTCCCATGGGGTACACTTGTGCCTCAATCCTTTCTCCTCAGTATTTCTCTCCGCTTAGTATATTAGGCATGCACACACATACCCCTGGCATATTTCCCCAGCCACCAGGTCTGGGACTTGAACTATGTAGTCAGCCACATAGAATCTAGCTGCTTTATCCACCATGCCATGGACTGGCCTGACTCTCAGCTCTGAATCTGTTGTGGGTCATCCTGCCTTCCCATGCGCTATTCCTGAATTCTGGTGCTTTTCCCTCCTCCCCTCATGTTTCTCCTCAGTGATTTTCATGTAACGCTGTCTGCCGTTTACCTCTGTCAGAGTTTGGAAGAACATTTTTTTTTCCCCCTAGATGTAGTAAAGGTCACCAGTCACAACTTTAAGAACTATATGTCCTTTTATTTTATTTACGTATAAGGTTTTGCCATAGGGCAAAACCTAGGATTTGGGGCATGCTTACACATGTACCTGGTGTGAATTTCCAGCCACCAGGTCTGGGACTCAAACTGTGATCAGCCATGTGGGAGTCCAGTGCCTTAAAATAGCAATTCCTTTCCCTCCCGGGCCCTGGAAACTTCCTGTCTCTGTGCATTTGCCTATTCTAGGTACTTGCGTAACTAGAGTCGTGCAGTATGTGCGTTTACGTGTCTGGTTGATTTAATCAAGCATCATGTTCTCAAGAGTCATCCGTGCTGGGGTCATGTGTCAGAATTTCCTTTTTTTTATGCTGAATAATATTCCATTGTATACATAGGCCACATTTTGTTTATCCATTCTTTTGGGTTTTTTTTTTTTTTGGAGAGTTTTTTTTTTTTTTTTAAGAGAGATTTTTTGCTATAGGGCATGTGTGCTCCCTAGAGAGACATAAAGTGAGAAATAACTCCCCAGGGGGATGGTCATGCTGCAATCCCTTCTCCATTCTCCTCTCGGGATCTTAGGCACGCACGTGTGCGCACACATACACATGCACACACATATGCCAGCGTGAGTTTTAAGCTGCTGGGTCTGGGGCTCAAACTACAGTTGACTACATGGGAGCCCAGTGACGTAACCATTATGCCATCTGCTGGTCCCAAGAGAGTTTTTTTGTTTGTTTGTTTAGGATATGTGTGCTTGCTGCAGAGACAGGGAGACAAAGTGAGAAATTGCCCCCTAGGAGTATGGCCATGCTGCATTCCCTTCTTCTCCATTCTCTTCTTGGGATCCTGGGTATGTACATTACACATACCCGGTGTGTTTTGAGCTCCCAGGTCTGAGACTTGAACCGCTGTCAACCACGCGAGAGTCCAGTGATATAGCTGTTATGCCATCTGCTGGTCCCCATCCATTTATATGCATTTGGGTTGTTTCTGCCTTTTGACTACAGTGAGTAATGTTGCTGTGAACATTGGTATCTGAATATCTGTTTGAGGGACCAGCAGTTAGCATAATAACTATGTCGCTGGACTCCCATATAGTCGACTGCGGTTCGAGTCCCGGACCCGGTGGCTTAAACTCATGCCGGGCGCGTGTGCGTGTGTGCCCAAGAAGATCCTGAGAGGAGAATGGAGGAGAAGGGATAGCGGCGTGGCCATCCCCTCTGGGGGGTGATTTCTCACTTTCTGTCTCTCTGTCTCTCTGGCGAGCGCATGTTTCCCTAGACAAAAACCTCTCTAAAAAAAAAAAGAAAGAAAAAAATAAAAAGGAAAAGAATATCTGTTTGAAGCTGTTTTCTCTTCTTTTGGATATATACCTGGGGGGAATTAATGGGCTCTATGGTAGTCCAGCATTCAGCTTTTTAAGAAACTCCCATTTTGTTATATCAGCAGCACCATTTTACATTCCCACCTGTAGTTTTTACGCCACTTAAGAGTCTAATTAAAGGGCTGGCCCTGTGGCCTGGTGGTTAAGGGAGCTGGGTCCTTCGTAGCTGACCATGGAGTTCGAATCTTGGCGTCGGGTGTTGAAGAAACACCCTGGCACATGTGCACATGTGCTCCAAATTCCGACAGGATGGAGGAACGGAGGGCGCTCTCTACGTCTCCCTCTCTGTCTCTGTGTGCTCTCTGGCCAAATTAGAAAAGAATTGTTTAACTTAAGTCAACGAAGGGACTATGTGATGAGCCATCTCCTCTGTTTTTGTCTTGACAGAACTTGGGGTCTCTGTTCTCCATCCGAGTTGTGGGGCTCTCCCTGGCCTGCAGCTACTTATCCCCACAGGACAGTCGGCCCCTCTGTCACTGGGCAGTTGACAGGTAAGGGGACGTTTGGGATTTGCTAAGAAAGCAGATGCTTTCTTAGTTGTCTAGACTCCTTTGAGGCTCCGTGGTAGTGACATTGCTCTCAGTGTTAGCTGTTGTTGGCCCCTGACTTCTCCAGCGCCAACACCCATCACAGGTAGTCAGACATGCCGCTAACCCTTATCTAGAGAGGTATGACTGTGAGCACTTCAAAGGTGAGGGGCACCACGGTTCTCAGAGATTGACTTCCTCATACTTTCACAACTACGTCATGGCTGAGTCCAAATTTGAGCCTAGCCGGTTAAACTAAGAAAAAAGAAAAAAAAAAAAAAAAACAAAACACCCTAACTCTTTCAAGTAGGTCATTTTTCTGAATTCAGCTGGAACGTCCCCTGTAGGTGGGTGAGATTCTACCTCAGAGTCGCTGGTCCCAGACTGTAAAATACTGTGGGCTGTGGCTGAGGAGTAGAGCCAGTGAGGCCGTGCCTCTGGTGGCTCTGATTTCCTGATTCTCTGCACGCTGACAGGCTCCTGCCACACGTGGTCTTGCAAAGCAAGCCACAGGCCCAGCACAATATATCGAAGAGAAGTTTTGCTCCATAAATTAAGCTCGGCACTTTCCCCTTTTCCTATAGCCTAAATTCTCTGCAAGGTTCTTGTATTTCCTGACTCGGCCAACCAAAGCTGACTGAATCCATAACCTAGACAGGGCCCTCGACATTTTCAGAGGCCAGGAGCCAGGATAGGGGCCAAGCCAGAAGGTTCTGTAACTCACACCGCATCTGCCTCTTCCTCGACTGCGGGGGGATGCTTTGCAGAGTTAGTGAGGCAGGAGAAATGGCAGCCGGGGCCTGCTGGGCTCTGACAGGGAAGGGGAGCCCTGAGAGAGGGGAGCCCTCGCAGCACTCAGTCTTGAGTTCGAAAACTGTGTTACTCAACACGTGTTCTGCAGACTGGTGTGGGCCTACAAGCTGACTGTCACCAGTCTGTGACAAGAACCAGAGAGGAAGCATTGAGACACATTAAAGCAAAGCTGGGAGTGATGGTGTGCACCTGTAGTCCTAGCTTCTTGAGGCTGAGGCAGGAGGATCGTGAGTTCAAGGCCAGCCTGGGCAATATAGCAGGACTGTCTCAGCAATATGATAGAACAATTTAAAGTCCGTTGAATGTAGTCTGCTTGTTCGTTCATTTGTTCTTTCTTTCTTTCTCTCTCTTTCTCTTTCTTTCTTTCTCTTCTTTAAAAAAGGTTTTTGCCATAGGTTACATGTGCTTACCAGAGAGAGACAATCAGAGGGAAAGTGAGAAATCACCCCCAGGGGCATGGCCCCACCACAATCCCTTGGGTTTCGGGCACATGTGCACATGTGCCTGGCACGATTTTTAACCTGTCAGGGTGAGGTCCAGGACTAGAACCATGGTCAGCCATGTGGGAGTCCAGCACCTTGACCACTTCACAGCTGCTGGCCCTGAATTAGTCATTGTTAAACTAATGGACCTTGTGTTTTCTATGTCTTTTTCTGCCACCCCAAGTTACTTTTGTATTATACTTTTTACAAGCGTATACAATGGCTTGGAAACAAATAGGTCTTTCACCATAGGTCGTCTGGAAAGTGCTGGAAAAGTTACAAAGCAAGTCGACCATCCAAAGTCACACTCTCCCTACCCACACCTTCTGCACCTCAGCCATCTCCCTGTAGTCTAGACCCTGCTTGCATCCACACCACCCCACCCGTGCTGACATAGCCCTCCCTGAGGTCACCAGCCCCTTGCCTCCTTCCCAGGGCCCTCTGTTCAGCCTCTTGGCCTGTCTATCCCAACACCTCCTTGTCCTCCAGAAATCTCTTTTTAAAGACGTTATGGGGCCAGTCCCGTAGCCTAGGATTAAGGAAGCCAGATCCCACGTGGCTGACTGCTTCAAATCCCAGTCCTGGAGGTCTGAGAAGCATGCTAGGCCTGTGTGTGTACCCAGACTCCCGACAGGATGGAGGCATGAGGAGAAGGGATGTGGCAAGACCACACCCCCTTGGAGGGTGCTTTCCCTGCTCCTTTTCTCTGTCTTTCTGGCAAGTGCACGTGGCCTCTGGCAAATAATTTTTTTTTAAATTGGGTATAGATGTTGTCATTACTTGTATCTGTTCTTACTGATTTCAGGATAAATCTCTGCCTCCTCTGCTTTTTTTTTTTTTTTTTTTTTAAGATGTTTATCATAGGGTGTGTGCATTGCCAGAGAGAGAGACAAAGACAATGAGAGGGAAAGTGAGAAATCGCCCCCTGGTGGGATGGCCAGTCCTTTCTCCAGTCTCCTCCTGGGACTTGGGGTGCCTGTACACACCTGTGCCCAGCCCGATTTTCAAATCACCAGATCTGAGACTTGAACCACACTTGGCTGTGTGGGAATCCGGCACCTTAAGCACCACGCCATTGGCTGGCCTCCCTCTGCTTTTTAAAAATGGTTATAATAAAATGTACCATTTTAACCCTTTTCAGCGCGTATGGCATCAGGAGCACTCACGCTGTCATCCGCCCATCACCACCGTCCATTTCCAGAACGCTTCCATCTCCCCCGACTAAAACGCTGGTACCCAGGAGTCGGGAACTCTCCACGTCCCTCTTCCCCTAGCCCCAGATTGTTCTCTGAGGGGCAGACCTGTCCGTCCTGCTTACCTGTGCCGTACACACTGAGCACCACACGTTAGCCGGTCTGGACTCTCCTTGAGTAAGCCTCGACTCTTCCTGTTTTCCGTGTCTCGGTGACACCGCCATCTTCTTAGGAACCCGAGCGAGGAAACGAAATCACCTGATTCCTCCTCCCTTTCTCTGGACGTTCGACCTGTCAAGTCTTATCTGTTCTTCTTTTCCTTTTTTAATTTTTACCAAAGGGCGTGTGCACTCATGGGTGTGCTCACCAGAGAGAGATGGCGGCGGGGGAGTGAGAAAGCGCCCTCCACCCGTGAGGAATGATGGCGCCGCAATCCCTTCTCCGTCTCTCCTTCCTTTCAGGGTTTGGTCACACATGAGATTTGAACTGCACCCTCAGCCTGGTGGGATCTGGCTCCCTTAACCACTAGGCCATGGGTCCCGCAAATATTTTTTTGAAGCATCTTGGTGACAGTTTTGGAATCTCTTTTTTCCTTGCAACCGAGACGCAACACTAATTCTTGAGAATTGCCTTTGGCATCACTTCTATCTGTTCTTACTGACTTCAGGATAAAACCTCACATCCTCTGCTTTTTTTTTTTTTTTTTTTAAGATTTTTGCCACAGGGCATGTGAACGTGCCAGAGAGAGACAGTGAGAGGAAAAGTGTGAAATCACCCCCAGGGAGGTGACCACACCACAATCCCTTCTCCTCCATTCTCCTCTGAGATCTTGGGCATGCACACACATGTGCCCTGTGTGATTTTTAAGCCACCAGGTCCTGGACTTGAACTACAGTCAACCGTGTGGTAGTCCAGTGCCTTAACCACCATGCCACTTGCTGGAGCCCTCTGCTTTTTTCTTCTCTTCTCTAATCTGCATTAGGGTTGACCAACCTTTTCTGAAACGGGACTGTGCCCAGGCAGTCGGAAGGAGCTATGGGCTGGCTCATGCTGGGATCTACTGTCTTTGGAAGGCTTGGCAGGGAAGACTTTTAGATTATGGAGATGGACTTGAGGGTGCTCGCTCTGCATTGCATGCGGTGCTGGGGTAGGGATAGTTAGCAGCTCTCTTTGGGCTTCATTGGTATTGGTTTTGTTTTGTTTGCCGGAGGGTGGGTGCACTCATACTAGAGAGAGAAGGGGAGAAGGAGAGGGAGAGGGAGCATCCCCCTATGGGGTATGATCATGCCACAGTCCTTTTTCTTCCATCTCTCTATCCCATCAGGATTTGGGGCGTGCAGGCATACACATGTGCCCAGTGTGTTTTCCAAGCTTCTGGGGCTGGGATTTGAACTGCAGTCAGCTATGTGGGATCCAGCTTGCTTGCTTGCTTGCTTGCTTTCTTTCTTTCTTTCTTTTTTTCTGTTTGGGAGGTTTTTACTATAGGGCACGTGCACTTGCCAGAAAGACAGAGAGAGATAGAGAGACAGAAAGTAAAAAATCACCCCCCAGGGGGATGGCCATGCCACAATCCCTTCTCCTCCATTCTCCTCTCAGGATCTTGGGCACACACGCACATGCACCCGGCATGAGTTTAAGTCACCAGGTCCGGGACTTGAACCACGGTCGACTACTTGGGAGTTCAGCAACATATCCATTATGCTAACTGCTGATCCCAATGGGGATCCTGTTTTCTGAGCACAGTGCTTAACAGCTATACTATAGGGCTGACCCAATATCAGGTCTATGTATAGGATGTTAAAGGAACTGACCTGTCGACATTGAGAAGGTAGCCAGGGCTGCAATGGGACAGTTGATCTGTGTCCTTATAGTAACTCCAAATCCTTAAATCTCACCAACTTACAAGGAAGTGAGAGGGGCGTGTTAAGAGGTAGCTTTAAGATGAAACCTTCCGCAGACTTAGTGATCCCCCAGACTGCCAACTTTGGTTTCCAGCCAGTTTGAAACATCAGTCCTGTGGTTGGAGGCAGACTGAGTAGCCCTGCAGAGCTGTGGGATGGAGGCGCCATGGTTTCTGATGGGCTCCCTTGTTGTCTACTCAGGGCTTTGCACCTCAGGAGGCTGGGAGGCCCCCCACATGTCAAGCTGGCCGTGGAGTGGGACAGCTCTATCAAGGAGCGGTGAGTTCAATAGAATCTGCCTCCTGCGGCGCTGAGCCAGGGCCTGCCGTGCCCACGATCTTCCTGGGACCCAGTCTTCCTAGTGTGCCTGTATGGTGTCTGTATGCATCCCTGACAGCCATTCCTGAGTGATCTCAGTGAGCGCTGTCTGTGTACAGGCAACAGTGGTAGCCATGGCAATGGTGGTGGTATGTGGTAGTGGTGGTAGTGGTGGGTGGTGATGAGATGGCAGTGATGGTGGTGGTGGTGGTAGTAATGATGGGTGGTGATGAGATGGCGGTGACGGTGGTGGTGGTGGTGGTAGTGATGGGTGGTGATGAGATGGTGGTGGTGGTGATGGTGATGGTGGTGGTGGTGATGATGGTGGTGGTGATGGTGATGGTGGTGGTGGTGATGATGGTGGTGGTGATGGTGATGGTGGTGGTGGTGATGATGGTGGTGGTGATGGTGATGGTGGTGGTGGTGATGATGGTGGTGGTGATGGTGATGGTGGTGGTGGTGATGGCGGCGGCGGTGGTGGTGGTGGTGATGGTGATGGTGGTGGTGGTGATGATGGTGGTGGTGATGGTGATGGTGGCGGCGGCGGTGGTGGTGGTGATGGTGGTGGTGGCAGTGATAGGTGGTGATAAGATGGTGATGATGGTGGTGGTGATGGTGATGATGGCGGCGGCGGAGGTGGTGGTGATGGTGGTGGTGGTGATGGTGGTGGTGGCAGTGATGGGTGGTGATAAGATGGTGGTG
>NW_006160005.1:1786252-1787806 GCF_000334495.1 Tupaia belangeri chinensis
GCTGTGGCGCCATGGCTGGGCTTTTGGAGACGTTATTGGTGGAGGAGGTGGTGGTGGTGGTGGTGGTTGTAGTGATGGTGGTGGTAGGAGTGGAAGCCAGCAGTAGGAACAGTTATGTAGTGCTACCCATGCTACCCAGTCATTGCTCTGAGCACTTTAGGTATGAGGGGATTTCAAAAGTGGCTTTAGATGGACTTAACGTACAAATTTATTTTGGTACAAAAAGTTGTGAAATCTATACACAGTTTATTTATATACATGTTCCATGACCTGTTTTGAGACTGGCGTATGCACTTTATTTCATCTTCATGCACACTTTGTGTGAGTACTGTGAGGTAGGTGTTACTCAAATCCATATTTCTCCGTGCTGGAAACTGAGCACAGAGAGATTACCCAATTGCTAAGGTCACACAGCTTGAATAGAGCAGATCTGGGACTTGAACCCAGGCTGTCTGGCTGAATTGATGCTCTTTTTTTTTTTTTAAGAGATTTTTGCTACAGGGCATGTGTGCTCACCAGAGAGAGCCAGAGAAAGAGAAAGTGAGAAATCACCCTCCAAGGGGGCAGGCCATGCCACATTCCCTTCTCCTTCATGTTCTTCTTGGGATCTTGGGCATGCACACACTCATTCCTGGCTTGAGTCTGGGACTTGAACCATAGTCGGCCATGTGGGAGTCCAGCACTTTAACACTGCGCCACCTGCTGGCCCCGCCTTTTTATCTTTTGCTGTAGGGCACATATGCTTTCCAGAGAGAGAGAGAGAGAAAGAGAAAGTGAGATTCCCGCAGGGGGAATGTCTATGCTCCAATCCTTTCTCCACTCCCCTCTCATGATGCTGGGCATGCACATGCACCCAGTATCATTTTTAATTTACTGGTTCCCAGCACTGAACCTGCGTAGTCAGCCACGTGAGACCCAGCCTCCTTAACCTCTGCACCACCTGCTGGCCTGAGACCAGGCTCTTCATCACTATACTTGGCTGCCTCTGTGGTCCTGAGTGCCCCAGCCTTACTTTGAAAGTCGTTGTTCAGTGCTGTGTATTCATTCGTCTCCTAGTAGCTGCCAGGCCCTGTGCCAGGCTGAGAACACAGACGAACAAGCGCAGGACTTGGTCCGCTGAGGAGCTGCAAGGGGACGGACAGTTCTGGTGGAGTGAGTGCTGAATTGGAAGCGTGCATGAGGGCCCCCCAGGAGCCCTCAGGAAGGGCAGCTGCCTTCCTCTGGGTTTGCCATGCGTGGTGAGCAATGAGACCCCTGTGGGGCCAGCAGGTGGCATAATGGTAATGTTGCTGGACTCCCACGTAGTTGACCGCAGTTCAAATTCTGGACCCTGCAACTTGAAACTCATGCTGGGTGCACATGTGTGCATGCCCAAGGCCCTGAGAGAAGAATGGAAGAGAAGGGATTGTGGTGTGGCCATCCTCCCTGGGGGTTGATTTCTTGCTTTACGTCTCTCTGCCTCTCTGTCTCTCTGGAGAGTGCACATGCCCTATAGCAAAAATTTCTCAAAAAAAAAAAAAAGAAAGAAAGAAAAAAAGAGACCTCCGTTGGAGG
>NW_006160005.1:1787837-1795063 GCF_000334495.1 Tupaia belangeri chinensis
TGAGGCGGTGGCGTGTCCCCGTGCAGCCTGTGCGGGAGCCTGCAGGAGGAGCGGGTGCAGGACGCGGACAGCGTGCAGCAGCAGCAGCAGGCCCACCAGCAGCACAGCTGTACCCTGGATGAGTGCTTCCAGTTCTACACCAAGGAGGAGCAGGTCCTGCCCTGGGCTCCACTCCCTGGCCGGGAAGGGGGGCCTGCTGGTGGGGTGGCCATGGGCCATCGAGGCCTCAATGTCCTGCAACTTCCTTTCCAGCTGGCCCAGGACGATGCCTGGAAGTGCCCCCACTGCAAAGTCCTCCAGCAGGGCATGGTGAAGCTGAGCCTGTGGACCCTGCCTGACATCCTCATCATCCACCTGAAAAGGTTCTGCCAAGTTGGGGAGAGAAGGAACAAGCTCTCCACGCTGGTGAGGTTTCCGCTCTCTGGGCTCAACATGGCCCCCCACGTGGCCCAGAGAAACACCAACTCCAGGCTGGGGCCCGGCCCCTGGCCTTCCTGGAAGCAGCCGGCCTGCCTGCCCACCGCCTACCCGCTGGACTTCCTGTACGACTTGTACGCCGTCTGCAACCACCACGGCAGTCTGCAAGGTGGGCATTACACAGGTGAGCCTGCCGAGCCTCCGCGCCGCAGCTGGGCCCACGCGCCTCAGACAACTGTGACCTCAGCACGCCCCCAGACCTGGAGCTTTTTGAATGCTGAGCTCCCTTGAGCTCTCCGCGTGAGCAGACTCTTCACCCACCGCATACAGGGGAACGTGGGGAAAATGTGGCACCCGGCCCCAGCTGTAAAGCCGATACCGAGTTAGGAGGTTGGCTATGGGAATATCAAGTGACTTATGGCTCGAATGCTGACCATCCAATGTAGGAGGGCAGGGGCTGTGGGTGGTACAGGGAGGATAGACCATGCTCTGTGAGGCGGTCCCACGTGGGAAGGTCCTGGGTTCGCCTCTGGAGACCTCCCACAGTCTGACAGGTAGAGGTGTACCCATGGCCAGGCTGAAGGCTGGGGCGGATTATGGTCTTGGGTTCCTGTTGGGTGAAATGCTATCTCTGGCTCTTTTTCTTAGTCTCTGTAGCTCATGGAAGAAAGAAAGAAAGAAACTAAAAAATTAATATAGAGGAAGATCGTTAGCTGAAAGGGTGACTTTTTATTCTTATCTGTGATTCAACACAAGGAAACCTATGATTTGATATCTTCTTTATTTTTTAAAAAAAGTATCAGTGGGCACGTACAGTCACCAGAGAGAGAGAGAGAGAGGGAGGGAGGGAGCCCTCATGAGGCATGGTCTTGCTGCCGTCCCTGTCACTCCACTTCTCCACCCCAGCAGGATTTGTGGCATGTACATATGCCCAGTGTGTTTTCTTCTTTTCTTTTTTTAAAACATATATATGGAGATTTTTTTTTTTCTATAGGGTGTGTGTGCTTGCTGGAGAGACAAAGAGACAGAAAGTGAGAAATCACCCCCCGGGGGTATGACCGCACTACAATCCCTTCTCCATTCTCCTCTCAGGATCTTGGGCAAGCATTCACATGTGCCTAATGTGAGTTTTAAACTGCTGGATCTGGGACTTGAGCCACAGTTGACTATGTGGGAGTCCAGCGATGTAACCACTGTGCCATCTGCTGGTCCCATCCAATGTGTTTTCTAAGCCCCTCTGGCTAGGTCTCACACTGCAGCCAGCCAGGTGTGATCTGGCTGTCCGCACAGGGCCCTTAACCACTGTGCCGCAGGGCTGGCCCACGTGTGGTATCTCTATTCTACGGGGGAGCTTTACATTTTTATTCCATGGGGAGCTAAAGAGCCATGGGTGAGTGGAAGCATGGAAACAAATATCCAAGTGACTCTCAATTGCTAATAATCATACCTTTAAGCACTTTTAGAGAGCATCCGTCTCGGGACCAACAGTTAGCGTAATGACTATGTTGCTGGACTCCCATGTAGTTGACCGCGGTTTGAGTCCTGGACCTGGTGCCTTAAACTCATGCCGGGCATGTGTGCATGCGTGCCCAAGATCCGAAGAGGAGAATGGAGGAGAAGGGATTGCAGCGTGGCCATCTCCCCTGGTGGGTGATTTCTCACTTTCTGTCTCTCTGTCTCTAGCTGTCTTTCTGGGGAGCACACGTACTCTGTAGCAAAAACCTCTAAAAAAAAAAAAAAAAAAAAAAAAGCGAGCATCCTTCTCTGATGTCACTCCTTGCCTGTCTCCCACCAAGACTTCTCGGGAAGAACAGGAAGCCTGCAGAGAGCATTGGGAGCAGCCGTAGTTGTCTCTGTGTAGACAGTATTGGAGGTTGATCTGTGTGACCTGTGTGATTCTGGGCGGGGGTCTTAGGGTATGTCTGACATTGGAGATGGAACAGACACCTGTGGAAAGAGAGAAAAGAGGATTCAGGGACAGGACAGAAGTCCCGTGAGCAGACAGAGAGGCATGGGAGGGTGGGGTTGCACTGGGCCAGTTGTGCTGGCCACACCTGAGTCACAGTGATGGCCCATGCTCTGTGGTGCCATCCTGTTCTGCAGCTGCCCTGCTCCTGGTGGGAGAGGCGGCCATCTTTGTGACTTCTGGGAGCATTGATCTCAGCTACTTCTAGGGTCTTCTCTCGGCTAGAGAGAGCTTAGAGGAAGTCCTCGGATAACTATTTGTAGATTTGGGGGGACGTCTCTCCTCGGACTATTTTTGCTAAGAGCATTAGAACTTAATCCCTCTGCACACTTCTTTTTTTTTTTTTTTTTTTTTAAGATTACCATAGGGTGCATGCAGTTGCCAGAAAGAGACAGAGAGAGAAATTGAACAGTCCCCCTCCCACCCCCAAGAAATGGCTATGCTGCAATCCCTTCTCCTCCATTCTCCTCTTGGGAGTTTGGGCATTCACACACACATGTGTGGGGTGTTTTTCAAGCTGCTGGTACCAGGACTTGAATCCAGTCCTCTTAACTACCATGCCACCCGCTGGCCCCTTTTGCTCACAGTAACAATGAAAATGAGGACAACTGGAACCTGGCACTGTCACTTCACATTGCTGGTTTGCCTCCTCCTCATTAGCTCATGGGGTGGCCCCGACAATTCAGAACATCCATGTCAATCACGGGGGCAGTTAGAGATGGATCAGGACCCTGGAGGGCTGGTCTGTGTGTGTCCCGAGCTCTGCTTTATCCAGGGCAACATCCAGCGCCCTCCCCACGTTTAAGAGGCAAATCCTCAGTTTGAGAAGGTGGTTCGGCAGTACACAGGACCCTGTTCCTGTGAGGTTCCCCTTGCACAGTTCTCCTGGGGTCCGAGTTGCTCACACGACGTGCCACCACCTGCCAGGAAAAAGTCTACTAAAACTGAAACCAAAGGGGGGAACCCAAGGGCGGAGGGGACTCATGAGGGTGAATGCAGACCAGTGTCTGCAGCCTGCACAGCTCAGGGGAAGGTCCCATCTGTGCCAGCCGGGGCTATCTTTTCCCTCGTGCCAGTCCTGCACAGCTGTTGAAGGGGCACAGGCAGATGTTCAGCCCAGGCACTCGCTCCAGGGCCCGTAGCTTCTGTCCTGCAGAGAAGAATGGCTTCTAAGATGAACAAGTCCCAAGCTGCACAGGGTGTCCACGAGCATCATCCTGCTCCTGTAGGTGTGGCATACCCTCTGAGAGCTTCCTAAGAAAAGGTGACAAAGGCCAGCAGGTGGCGTGGCGGTTAAGGTGCTGGACTTCCACATGGCCGGCCACGGTTTGAGTCCTGGACCTGGTAGCTTGCTTTCTCACTTCTCTTCTCTCTGTCTCTCCCTGGTGAGCATATGTGCCCTATAGCAAACTTAGGGAAAAAAAGATAATAATAATGAAAAAGATTAGTTGATTTTTAAAAAAAGAAGAAAGAGTGACAGGAGCTTGCCATTCTGAGTCCTTGCCTGTTACGAAGTACCTCTGTTCCCGTACTGGATGGTAATGGATAATGTGGTTGGACGTAGAATTCCAGACCGAATGCAAATCATGTTCTCAGGCTTGGGGCAGTGTTGCTCCATGGGGAATGGGGTCTACAGTAGTGCTTTGCTGCTGAGTTGGGTCAGGTCAGTTTGATATCTGTTCCTCTGGGATGTATTTTTCCTTCTGGAAGCTTTCAGGTTCTTTATCTGTGGTATTCTGAATTTTTTTTTGTTTTGTTTTTGGAGAGTTTTTTGCTATAGGGCACACGTGCTCACCAGAAAGACAGAGAGAGACAGAGAGACAGAAAGCGAGAAATCACCCCCTAGGGGGATGGCCACGCCACAATCCCTTCTCCTCCATTCTCCTCTTGGGATCATGGACACACACATGCACACTTATCCAGTGTGAGTTTAAGCCACCAGGTCTGGGACTTGAACTGCGGTCAACTACATGGGAGTTCAGCGACATAGCCATTATGCTAACTGCTGGTCCCTGGTATTCTGAATTTCAGGGAGTGTGCCTTCCTGTGGGTCCTTCTTCTTTGTCATGCTGGGCACTGTGGACCTCTGTCCTGCAGACATGCGATCTTTGCTATTGGAAGCATAAATTCTCAGGACTGGGATAGCTGGCTTTCTCTCTGTCTCTGTCTCTGTGCTTTATAGTCAGCAGGTGTATGCACTCACCAGCGAGAGAGAGAGAGAGAGGGAAAGCACTCGTCCATTGGGGCGTCATCTTGTCACAATCCTTTTGCCCCCAGTCCCCCATCCTGTCAGGGTCTGGGGCGCATATGTACACTTGCCTGGCTTGTTTTTCAGGCTGCTGGGTCTAGGACTTGAACCGTACAGTCAGCCACATGAGCTCCAGCTGCCTTAACCACCATGCCTTGGCTGTCTCTATTATTATTTTAATGGAGAGATGGTCTCACCATGCAGTTCCCTCCTCCCCCAGCTTCCAGCCAGCCAGCATCACAGGCGTATCAGGAGAGTTCAGGCGAACCCGAGATCCAAACCCCAGCCTCCCCTTAAGGCTCCAGTGTCACACTGCAGTGTCCTGCCACCTTCACCACCAGGCTGGCCCAGAGCCTTCTTTTGTAAAACCCACAAGTTAAAATGGCTTTTACGAGCTTAAAGATGGTTAAACAAACAAACAAACAAACAAAAAGAAGAATATGTGACAGAGAACATATGTGGCTGTATGTGACTTGCAGAGCCTAAAATATTAGCCATCTGGCCCATTATAGAAAAGTCTGCTAGGGCCAGGAGGTGGCGTAGTGCTTAAGGTACTGGACTCCTACGTGGCAACTGTGGTTTGAGTCCCAGACCTGGCAGCTTGAAGCTCATGCTGGGTGCATGTGCGTGCATGCCCAAAATCCCAAGGGGAAAATGGAGAAGGGAGTGCAGTGTGGCCTACCTTCTGGGGTGGAGGGTGAGGGCTGTGATTTCTTGCTTTCTGTCTCTCTGTTTCTCTGTCTCTTCACTGAGTGCACGTGCCCCATAGCAAAAACTCCCTCAAAGGGCTTCCAAAAGCAAAGACTGCATGTCTGCAGGACAGAGGTCCTCAGTGCCCAGCACGACAAATGAAAAGGACCCACAGGAAGGCACACTCCCTGAAATTCAGATAAATAAACACAGCACAAATGCTTTTAAAAAGAAACGTAAGTCTGCCAACCTCCCAATTAGTCGGCTAAGGCCTGTTTGCTAAGATGTGAAAGACGAGGAGGATATTTTGTTGCAGTTATTCGGGAGGTGCAGGTGGAGGTGGAGGTGCAGGTGGAGGTGGAGGTGCAGGTGGAGGTGCAGGTGGAGGTGCAGGTGCAGGTGGAGGTGCAGGTGGAGGTGGAGGTGGAGGTGCAGGTGCAGGTGCAGGTGGTGAGAATCACATTTGCCCATCGCTTCCATATTTGATTCTATTTCTTAGGTAGGAAGAAGGTATACCATAATCCCAACCATGATTCTCGTTTGCACATTTATTACATGTGTAATACATGCCTTTCGAAGCTTCTCAGAAGAAATATAGTGAATGTTCACTTTATTGCTAGCTGGATAACTCGGGGCTACTTTTTATTGGAAATTTTGCCTGAGCAAGAAGTATAACAAGGATTTAAGTTAAAATAACAGTACCAGTAAGAATCTACTGATGCTTTCTGATTCAACAAAATTCATTGCTGGCCAAAAATGCGTTGTTTTCTCTCCTGGTACAAGCGTGTTCATTTTTCAGCTATGCCAGTGGGAAGTGTCTGCCTCCTTTTGGGGCTCCGATAATTGAGACCTGGGGTTTGGACCTTTGCAGCCTTCTGCCGGAACTCTCTGGATGGCCAGTGGTACAGTTATGACGACAGCACGGTGGAGTCGCTTCGAGAGGATGAGGTCAATACCAGAGGGGCTTACATCCTGTTCTATCAGAAGCGGAACTGCATTCCGCCCTGGTCGGCGAGCAGCTCCATGCGAGGTGGGTGCTGCTGCTATTCCGGAAAAGGGATGTGGGAAGTCACTTTAAGAAATGACTGTGCCAGCCAGGTGGCATGGTGGTTAAGGTGCTGGACACCTATGTGGCTGGCCGTGGTTCGAGTCCCAGACCCAGTGGCTTCAAACTCACATCACATGTGAGTGTATGTGCCCCAAATCCCAAGAGAATGGAGGAGAAGGGATTGTGCTATGATCATCCCCTGGTATGTATGTAGGGGGCAATTTCTCACTTTCCCCCTCTTTTTCTTCTCTGTCTTTTTCTCTCTGGTAAACACATGCACCCTTAGCAAATTAAAAAATAATATTAATAAATAAAAATTGGGAAGATGTTTTACTGGCCACCAGGGGCCAGGCGAGGGAGGCAAGGGTCTGAAAGAGCAAAGGCTGGTGGCTGCTGTGGCGGTCTGAGCACACAGGGGCACAGCCCATTCCTCAGGATATGGCATGGAAATACTGTAATTCAGGCAGGGGGAACAGAATCATTTTTTTGAACCAGGGCAGGTGACACTTGGTGGTGTGGGCATCCATATTCCCAGGCTCACTCATCTCAAGTCGGATTTCATTAAGCCGCTGTGACGTACGGCTGTGTTAGTCACAGGCAGGGGGAACAGAATCATTTTTTTGAACCAGGGCAGGTGACACTTGGTGGTGTGGGCACCCATATTCCCAGGCTCACTCATCTCAAGTCAGATTTCATTGAGCTGCTGTGACGTACGACTGTGTTAGTCCTTTTAGAAAGTACAGGCAGGGGACCAGCAGTTGGTGTAATGGCTATGTCATTGGACTCCCAGGTAGTTGACCGTGGTTCGAGTCCTGGACCCCGTGGTTTAAACTCACGCTGGGCGTGTATGTGTGTGC
>NW_006160005.1:1795192-1796612 GCF_000334495.1 Tupaia belangeri chinensis
TAGTGAAAACCTCTCCTGAAAAAAGGAAAGTACAGGCAGTTATAGGGGATGCAAGGCCTTGCTGAGAATTACAGCTAACTAACTGCACCTTTACTGGCAATTCACTTACTAGCTTCAAACTTGCTTGGAGGTCCAGATGAAAAAAGCGCAAAGCTGACCCTTTATGGGACTTGTTTGCTCTCTGGACCAGCCAGCCTGATCTTTGGAATCAGAACATTTAAAAAAAATCAGATTTCCTCCCGACCATTGTTGGGAGGGAAATGCAAATTAAATCAAGATACCTCTGCCCAGCCTCAGTTGCATGTGTGCTGCTAAGACACTGTTCTATGTCGGCTGGGACCCCATGGGGACCTAGGTTCGATTCCTGGTCCAACCTGAAGTCCAGGTACTGTGACTGCAATCCAGTGACTTGGGAGGCTGAGGCCAGAGGGTCCTGAGCTCGAGGCTGGCTTAGGCAGCACAGTGAGACCCTGTCTACAAAGGAGCTAGGTGTGGTGGTACACACCTGCAGTCCCAGCAGGGAGACTGAGGCAGGAGGATCTTGATGTAGCAAGACCTTGTCTTCAAAAACAATCAGTGGGCCAGCTGGTGGCATAATGGTTAGTGGCCAGATCCCACATGGACAACTGCATGGTTTGAGTCCCGGACCTGGTGGCTTGAAAAACACTCTGGGTGCATGTATGCATGCGTACCCGAAAGCCCAAAAGGAGGGAGAGATCCAGAGAAAGTGGTGACGATCCCTTAGTCACTTTCCCTCTCTCATCATCACTCTCTGGGCAGTGCATGTGTCCTATAGCAAAATAGAAAAAATAAAATTAAACTAAGTATAAAAAATTAAAACATTTAAAGAGTTTTTAAAATAAAATAAAATAAAACCCCCAAGATTCCTCAGCAGGTCTGAACCAAACCTAGTGCAAGTTCGGCTCCCACTTACGGAAGGCAGACATGGAAAGAATAAAAATGCTTACCGCATTAGAGAAGGGCAGTTTTTCTTATTGTCCTGTATAACAAAGACAATGTCTCCCTCTAGAGAAAAGGGCCAGTGTCCTCAAGGCCATCATCAATGTCTAGGCTGCCCTGAACTAGGGCACATGCCTTGAATCCAGCTTATTACACGGTCACCCGTAGAAACTGGGGCCACTGGAACCGGGGATAGAAGGCCGTTCCCCTGGCTGTGTTGTCCTGAGTAATGAAGTCCTTTGCCTTCGGAAAAAAAACACCAAAGACGTGTTTAGGAAGCCAGAGTTGGAGGCGAGTCATTTCACGGACAGCGTGGTAATACTCACTTAACATGCTTTGTTTCCTGTGCCTACATGCGGCTCCCCACACTTGTTTCTTTTCTATCTTTTTTGGTTTTTGTTTGTTTGTTTCCTCTAATGCACATGTGCTTGCCGGAGTGAGTGAGAGAGAGAGAGAGAGA
>NW_006160005.1:1796624-1807486 GCF_000334495.1 Tupaia belangeri chinensis
AAAGAGAGAGAGAGAGAGAGAGAGAGGGGCAAAGTGAGAAATCATCTCCTGAGGGGATGGCCATGCCATAATCCCTTCTGCATTCTCCTCTTGGGATTTTGGGGATGCACGCACAAGCACCTGACATATTTTTGAAGGCACTGGCTCTGGAACTCGAACCGTGCAGGTGGTCACGTAGGATCCAGCACCTTAACCACCATGTCACCTGGCTTGTCCGGCTCTCCAAACTTTTAAGCTTGGTCATGGGGATACCCAAGTGCAGGTTTCCTCTCCTGGCCTTAGCTTTGGTTTCTGTAGTTCTGTCCTGGTTCTGTGAGGGGTGGGGCGGGTGGGCATCTGGCCATGAGAAGCTCATGGAGGACCCTGAGTTGGTGGGCTCGGTTCAGTGTTCCTGTCTGTGCTTCCTTGCAGGCTCCACCAGTTCCTCCTTGTCCGATCACTGGCTCATGAGGCTCGGGAGCACGAGGGGCAGCACGAGGGGCAGTCTATTGTCCTGGAGCTCTGCCCCCTGCCCCTCCCTGCCCCAGGGGCCTGACCCTCCCATCCTCACGAACAGCCTCTGTCATCCAGAAAACGGTATGTTGGCCACCTTTGCTGATGTTATTTTCATTTTCTTAATGACCACGGTTTCTCTTCAATTGCCCGAGGGTGCATGCATGCACCAGGCGGAGAGAAAGCACCTCTCACTGCGTATGGTCACACCACAGCCCTTTCTCCTCCATTTCTCCGTCCCATTAGGATTTGGGAAACACACATTGGCCCCGTATATTTTTCAAGCCGTAGGCCCGGGTTCAAGCCGCAGTTGGCCACGTGGTACCCAGCTCCCACTGCATTGTGTTTAGCCACTGAAACACAGGGCAGGCCCCCCGTCTCTTCTTTATAAACGTGTTGACACCTCTGTCTTCAGTGTAAAGTGTCAGTCATTACAGAGGTTGATTAATCTCTCAGGGTCTTCTACGACCTGCCCTCAGCCGCAGGTCCATTATCTGTTCCTTGGCGCTTACTGAGTCACGGAGAAGGCAAACCACACGTAGCAAACCAGTGTAGCCATGTGACTCCAGCAGAGGTCAGGGCAAAGAGGTGAATAACCAGGGCGGAGGATAACGGGGCTGGGGGTGGGGGAGAGAGGACGTGGAGGTCCCTGCCTGACAGCATGGCTGACATCTGAGCAGAGACCTGAGCAAGTGAGTCAGAGACTCCTGTAGAAGTCTGGGGAGCGTGTCGGGACCAGCAGTTGGTGTAATGGCTACGTCGCTGGATTCCCATGTAGCCGACCATGGTTCAAGTCCCTGACCCAGTGGCTTAAACTCACGCCGGGCGCGTGTGCGTGCATGCCCAAGATCCCGAGAGGAGAATGGAGGAGAAGGGATTGTGGTGTAGCCATTCCCCTGGGGGGTGATTTCTCGCTTTCTGTCTCTCTGTTTCTCTCTGTCTTTCTGGTGAACATGCGTGCCCTATGGCAAAAAAAAAAAACAAAACCAAAAAACAACAAAAAACCCTCTTAAAAAAAAAAAAAGAATGTCTAGGGAGTGTGTCCCAGGCAGAGACACTATCCGGGCCAAAGGCTGCGAGTGAGAAGCCTGTGTGAGGGTGGAAGAAACCAGAGATGTGGCCGGAGCCAAGTGATCCAGGAGCCTAGGAGAGGAGGTCAACAGGGGCCGTGTTAGGTTGTGCCTTTCGGAGCATGGCGTGAAGCCTGGACTTTATTCTAGGTGCAGTGGGTAGCTACTGGGGAACTTTAAGCAGGGAAGTAACCAGTTTGATCTATAGTTTTAGAAAGCCTACTTTGGTGTCTGGGTGGAGAATCTGACACAGTGGGAAAAAGTGGCAGTAAGGCCAGTCAGGGCCCAAGCCCCACCACATGGAGGATCCTGGGACCTCCACAATGCCAGCTGTGCATCACGGGCTATGATCCAGGCAGGCTGAGGCTGTGGGTGGATTGTGGCATGGGGACTGTGGGAGCGTGTGTCTTTTTCTCTCTTTTATAGATAACTGAACTTTTTATTCTTTTTTTATTTTTTTTTTAAAGGAGGCTAATGATGCTATTGTGTCATATCTGGGTGAGAGAGAGTGGTGGCTTGGACTAGAGCGTTAGGTAAAAGGTGGTCAAACACGGATGTATTGGGTCATCAGAAAAGTTGTAATGCCTTTTTGCATAGAAAAACACATCATGACTTTTCTGACAACCCAATATTTTGAAGCCAGAGCTAACAGGGGATGCCGATGTTGGATGTGGGGTGTGACGGACAGGGCATAATCAAGGACAGCTCTTGGTTGAGGGTCTGAATACCACGGCAAACAGCTGTGCAGGTCACGAGGCAGGAAGGAGTTGGGGAGGAGCTCGGTCAGATTTGGAGTGAGGTCCAAAGTTCTTGACATGGCAGTTTTGAGAGTCCGTAAGACTTTGCCATCGGGACCAGCAGTTAGCGTAATGGCTATGTCACTGGACTCCCATGTAGTCGACCGCGGTTCGTGTCCCGGACCTGGTGACTTGAAATTCACACTGGGCGCGCGTGCGCGTGTGCCCAAGATCCCGAGAGGAGAATGGAGAAGGGATTGCAGTGTGGCTATCCCCCCCCCGGGGGGGGTTTCTCGCTTTCTGTCTCTCTGTCTCCCTCTGTCTGGCAAGCGCATGCGCCCTGTAGCAAAAACCTCTCCCCCCACCCCCCCAAAAAAATAAAAAAGACTTTGCCATCAACATGACGACCAGGGAATGGAGGTTAAATATCTGGGCCATCAGCCCATGGACGGAATTGAAAGCATGGGCTGGTTGAGCTTCCAGGGAGGTTGTAAAGATGGAAGAGAGCGAAGACCTTAGACCAAACTCGGGAGCTCTCCAACATGTCCGCGGTGAGCAAAGGTGGACTTTGGAAACTGAGGAGGAGCAGCAGGATGGGAGGACACCAGGCAGGTGAGGTCTACGGGTGTACAGGGGACCATCCAGAGGGAAGGGGCCATGGTGCCAAGTCCTTCGAGAGGCTCAGGAAAGTGAGGGCAGGTAGTGACCCACAGTCTGGAAGGCTGCTCGTGACTTGCCACAAGCTTCTGCCATGGGTTGGAGAGGATAGAAGCCCAGCTGCAGCAGGTGGCAAAGAGACAGGCTGAGGAAGGGACAGAGCGAGTGTGTGTACATGCCATCAAACCCTGAGACTGCGGGGTCAGGAGTGGTAGAGGAAGACGGGCTGACAGCAGCTTTGGTTTGAATTTCTTTGCAAAATAGAAAGCAGTAAAACACATTAGCATTCAGCTGATGTAGCCGAGAGGGAGAAATTGATGATGGTGCGGGGGCTGACGGGACACCTGCAGAAACAACGTCGTTGAGAACCACATGTGCATGTGTGTGTGTGTGCATGCATGTGTGTGGATTCCAGCTTTTGTGCTCCTTCAGCCAGAAAGTGGTAAATGTATTCACTAGTTTCTTCACTTCCGGTTAGCTCCTAATGTAAGGTTTTACGTTTATCTATAATATTTATTTCATGAGTGAGAGAGAGACAGCAGGGTGGGGGGGAGAGAAGGTATTCCCATCAGGGTCCTTATGATGTGACCCTGGGCTCGTGGGCATATGTTTAGAGGAATCTCCAGATGTGGATCCGGAACCTTCCCATGCGGGTCAACCTCACAGAGCATCTTGTTTTTATGGCTGTACCACTGCCTGGCCCTCCTAATTTAGTTTTTAAAATAAGTCTTCATAGAAACATTCTATGTCTAGAAATATTGTATATAACACATTCGTATATTTGTGATTGTGTTCTTACCATTTCTTTTTTGGGGGAGAGGTTGTTTTTTTTTCTTTTTTTTTTGGCCATAGGGTGCGTGCGCTCGCCAGACAGACAGAGAGAGACAAAAAGCGAGAAATCACCCCCCAGGGGGTATGGCCACGCTGCAATCACTTCTCCTCCATTCTCCTCTCAGGATCTTGAGCACGCACGCACACGTGCCTGGCGTGAGTTTTAAGCCACCGGGTCCGGGACACGAACCGCAGTCGATTACATGGGAGTCCAGCGACATAGCCATTACGCTAACTGCTGGTCCCGTGTGATTGTGTTCTTTATTGTTTGTGTAATATATAAAACATAACACTCCAAATATGCTAGAATATAAAATATCTTCAAATATTGGGTTACCAGGAAAGTCATGACACATTTTTCATAGAAAAATAGGTCATTTTTCATAGAAGAATAGATCATGGCTTTCCCATGACCTGATCAATAATAAATACATATGTACAGTGAAGTGGGATCATCACAAATGCACATCTTCTGAATGATCATAAAATGAATGCATCCATGTACCAGATTAAGAAATAGAAAGTTCTAGAACCCTACCCTCTCTCATCTTGCCTTCATTACTGTTTCCCTTCCAAGGAGTAGCATTTATTCATTCTGACTTTTGACACCAGAGAGTGGGTCTGCCTGTTGTAGAACTTTCTAAATGGAGCCACCCAGTATGTGTTCTCCCTTGTTTGGGTTCTTTTGCTCAGCCTTACACTTTCATACGGTTTATATGCTATGGATGGGCATTATTTCCCATCATACTCTATTTGTGAGTGCAACATATCTCAGAGATACGTAATTCTCTGCACAGACGTTTACATATATGTGAGAGAGACAGATTTCTGTGGGTTGACTAGTGTCAATAAAAAACAAACATGGGGCCCGTCCATGGCCTCGTGGTTAAGGTGACGGGATCCTACATGGCCAACCACATAGTTCAAGTCTCAGACCTGGCAGCTTGAAAACCATGCCAGGTGCACACACATGCACGCCCAAAATCCCGAGGGGAGGGAGAAAGGATTGCAGCATGACCATGCCCCGTCGGGGGCATTTCTCTTTCTCTCTCTCCGGCAAGTGCATGTGTCCTTTGGTAAGATTCTAAACATGTTAAATTAAAGCAGAGAGGGGCCAGCAGGTGGCATGGTGATTAAAGTGCTGGACTCCAGTACGGCCGACCATGGTGTAAGTCCCACACCTGGCAGCTTGCTTTCTCACTTTCCCTCTCTCCCTCTCTCTGTCTGGTGAGTGCATGCGCCCTATAGTAAGTTAATAATAATAATGATAAGTAAAATTAAATAAGTAATTCTTAAAAAAATCAGTGAAACGAAAATGGCCAGCTTGGTAGTGCAGTGGTAACGTGCTGCTCAAGGGAGGCTGCATCTGTATGTGAGCTCATGGTTCGGTTCCCTGGTTGGTCTGCACATGCCAGCTACACGTGCCTGTGACCCTTGGCTGACTGGGAGGGCTGGGAGAGGAGGTGGATTGTGGCATGACACCCTGTTGAGGTGACTATGTCCTTCTCTTTCTCTCTCTCTCTCTCATTCTCATGAAAGAAATAAAACTTAGAAGGGGTGAGGAGGCGGCAGTGCGGCCGTGTAATGTGATGCTTCACAAGGCAGCCCCACCCGGGAAGGTTCAGGTTCAAAGCCAGAGACCTTGAGAACCTGGGCACAAGCTTGCCCACATCCAGGCTGGGCTGAGGGCTGGGGTGGATCATGGTGTCAAGACCTCATCTGGGGTGCTGTCTCTCACGGGAGGAAGAAATAAATGAAAGTAAAGAAGAGGGCGAACTGGTGGTCTGACCTGGAGAAGGTTGGCTTCATCGAGGGAAACACCCTGAGTTATGACAGACTGATGGATTCCTGGGCTCTCTGTGGAGTCTCCACAAATCCTCACAGGCTT
This sequence comes from Tupaia belangeri chinensis, assembly GCF_000334495.1. NCBI lineage: Eukaryota > Metazoa > Chordata > Mammalia > Scandentia > Tupaiidae > Tupaia > Tupaia belangeri. The sequence continues at coordinate 1,802,300 of NW_006160005.1, forward strand.
TGCTGTGGCACGTCCATGATGGGCGACCCATTCATTTTTATTTATTTATTTTTTTTGAGATATTTTTGCTATAGGGCGCACACACCTTGCCAGAGAGCCAGAGAGAGGCATAGAGACAGAAAGCAAGAAATCACCTCCCAGAGGGGTGGCCATGCCACAATCCCCTCCTCTCCTCCATTCCCCCTCTCGGATTTTGGGTATTCACGCACACATGCTCGGTGTGAGTTTGAAGCCACCAGGTCTGGGACTTGAACTGCGGTTGACTGCATGGCAGTCTAGCGACGTCACCATTACGCCATCTGCTGCTCCCATGATGGTGGTCCCTGAGCAGTGTCTGCTGCCGGCGGGTTGCACCGGCTCGCTCATGGAAGGTCTCACGTTTGTTTGTTTATTCCACTGTGGTTAGATACCGGTTGTTTCCTGGTTGGGCCGTTAGCACTGGCAGTGCCGTGAGAGCTTTTGTCTCAGGGCAAACACGTCTGCCTCTGTGTCGGGTACCGCCCTCGGAGTGGGGTTGCCGGGCGTGCGTACGGGTGTATTCTGCCGCTGCTTGTTTGTTTACACTGGGCGTCACCTGGGCTCCAAGTACCCACCACCGTACCTGGCTGGGTACCATGCTGGCCTTAGTGTTTGTGAGTGGAAAAATATGATAAGATCTTAAAAACTAGAAGTGGTTTTACACGATCACTGAATCCGACCCTTTAGTTCAGAGCAGTTTATATCACTGCTTGGTTAATTTATTCCCCAGCATTTGGCATCAGATGAGCAGTATTTCATTACGAGATATATTAGTCTGATAGGAACATGGACGTGCATCTTGGATTTGTCTGATATCCTTTTTTTTTTTTTTTTCGAGTTCATTTTTTTTCTGAGAAATGGGGAGGGGACACCCCAGTAGTTCTTTCCACTGTGACCTTCCCCCGTCCTCAGTCAGCTGGGATCATGGACACATGCACGTGTGTACCTGGAGGGATAGGAAGCCCCCAGATCTTCCCATGTGGCTCTAGCACTGCAGAGACTTGCTTAGAATATATTTCTGGGGGCCAGCAGGTAGTGTGGTAATTAAAGCGCTGGATTCCCACACAGTTGACCAAGGTTCGAGTTCTGGACACAGTAGCTGGAAAAATCACACCGGGCATGTGTGCATACATGCCCAGAATCCCAGAAGGAAAACAGAGGAGAAGGGACTGCAGTGTGGCTATCCTCCCCGGGGCAGGGGGTGATTCCTTACTTTCTCTCTCTGTGTTTCTCTCTGACGAGTGCATGTACCCTGTGGCCAAAACCTAAAAAATAAAAAAAAAAAAATTCCTGGGCAGGTGTACTAATTAATGCAGTATGTTCTGACTTGCCCTGTCTGGGCATCTCTCTTATCCTCATAGTTTCATGACTGCATGCTTAAGATAGTGTCTGTTGAACAAAAAAGAGGTTCTTTCTCAAGCGTGTTCATCCCTGCCTGCTAGAATGGTAGAGTACCTCCTGCTTCTCGGTTCTCCCAGGGAGAGCCGTTTGACGTCTTTCCCCGAGGAGACACTTGAAAGACTGGCCCAGCTCATCACTGTGGTGTTCAGACGTGTGTCAGGTACAGCTCGAGAAAAGCTCCCCGGAGACGCGGGGTAGCAGTAACAGTTGTTCTCTAGACCCGTGGGGCCTTCGGCTGGCACTATCTGATTTAGTCCTTGCACGAAGCGGTAAGCCGAGATTCGGCAGTGAGGTGACCCACTGCGAGCTCACCCCGAGAGTGGCAGGGCCGGAGTGGGCCTGTTTCCTCTGGATGCCAGGACCTTGGCTCTGAGGCTCTTAGACATGAATTCCACATCCGTTTCTTCTGTCTGAGCGCTGTAAGAGTCTTTGTGCCTAAGGGAACCTTTCCTTTTGGAGTCTGAATAAAATGGTAATGGATTTTGAAACCTGTTTGAGAAACGCTGAGATGGATGACCAAAACCCAGTCCCGTTTTCTTGTGTTTATTAAACCTGAGCGAGACGAAAATCTCGCACACACATTGTCAGTGTGGCTGGTATTACTCCTGCTGCTTCTTCCCACTCTGCCGTCATGGGTTTGGAAATATGTGGGAGAGGATTTCTTGCTTTTGCTTTTTAAATCACCAGAGGGTATGTACACTTACCAGAGGGAGAGAGAGAGGAAGAGAGAGCACCCCTGGGGGGGTGCGGTCATCCTATAGCCCTCTCCTGCACTTCTCCATCCCATCGGGACTGGGACGTGCTCAGGGGTCCAGCTGTTTTTCAGACTGATGGGGCCAGGACACAAACTCTGGTGGACCGTGTCAGAATCCAGTTGAGCTGCGGGGCTAGCCTGGAGAGGGTTTTTTTGAGCGTCAAAAGGATGACTCTGTTCAATAAAGCAATGCCCTTCTAAAAGGCCAGCAGTCCTCTGAGGAGAAACACGGGTGGTCTGAGAAGGCTCCTTCTGGTAGCCCCGGCTACTGGCTGTCCTGATAAGGAGGGCGTTTGGAACGGAAATGGGCAGATGCCAGTACGCAGAGACGATGGCTTCTGTATTAATAACGGGACGGGTGTGGGGGAAAGCTGTACAAGAAAGAGAATATGAAAACACCTTCCTTTTGCAACTTGTATGAAAACATGACCATGTGAAAAGCTGCTCGGGGTTCTGTCCAGAAGTTCCCTTGTCAGTAAGGAGCACTGAGACTTAAGCTGACTTAGCTCCTCAGCCTAGGAGCATCAACGGTCCATCTCCTCTTTGGCTGTTTCTGAGCCCCAGGGGTTTAATTTCTTTGTCTTTTCTTTCCTTTCCTTTCCTCTTCTTTTCCTTTTTCTTTTTTTCTTTCCCTTTCTCTTTCTCTTTCTCTTTCTCCTCCTCCTCCTCCTCCTCCTCCTCCTCCTTCTCCTTCTCTTCTTTTCGAATGGTTTTTGTCATAGGGTGCATGTGCTTGCTGGAGAGAGACAGTGAGAGGAAAAGTGAGAAATCACTCCCCAAGAGGGGATGGGCAAGCCACAGTTCCTTCTCTATTCTCCTCCTGGGATTTGGGGGATGCATGCACATATACTTGGCATGATTTTTAAGCCACCAGGTGTGGGACTTGAACAGTAGTTAGCCACATGGGACTCCAGTGTCTTAATCACTACACCACCTGCAGGCCCCTCCCTTTTTTTTCTTAAGAATTATTTTTCCTGGGACCAGCAGTGAGCGTAATGGCTATGTTGCTGGACTCCCATGTAGTTGACCACGGTTCGAGTCCCAGACCTGGCGGCTTAAACTCACGCCGGGTGCGTGTGCGTGAGTGCGTGTGTGCGTGTGTGCCCAGGATCCCTAGGAGAATGGAGGAGAAGGGATTGCCGCATGGCCATCTCCCCCTGGGGGGTGATTTCTCGCTTTCTGTCTCTCTGTCTCTGTCTTTCTGGCGAGCGCACGTGCCCTATAGCAAAAACCTCTCCCAAAAAAGAAAAAAGAAAAAGAATTATTTTTCCTTTCTTTTTTTCTTCCTTCCTTCCTTCCTTCCTTCCTTTCTTTCTTTCTTTCTTTCTTCCTTTCTTTCTTTCTTTCTTTCTTTTAATTTGACCAGAGAGGAACAGAAAGAGAAAAAGAGAGAGAAAGAGAGAGAGAAAGTGAGAGAGAGAAAGAGAAAGCAAGATGCCAAGTCTGGGACATAAACCGTGGTTGGCCATGTAAAAGTCCAGCACCTTTAACCACCATGCCACCTGCCGGCCCCTCCTTTCTCTTTTTAAAAATACATGTTATTGTAAATGTTTGAGGTTTACAACATGATGTTCTGGGATTCCTAATTATACATAAGTACATATAGCTACGTATAGATAATACGGTGGCCGCTGCAGTGAAGCAGCTTGACCTATCTGTTGTCATACATTGTTACTTATTTGCTCCAGAGGTTTTCTTTTTCTTTTTTTCAGAGCTTTCCTAGTATTTCATTTCAGTTTTGATTTTCTCTTTGATCTAGAGTTTATCTGGGAGTTTCAAGTAGTTAAGACTTTTTGGTCACTTTTTTATTCTTTTTCCTTTTAAGTTTGTGTTTTATTTATTAATAGCTCTTCCATGAGAGAAGAAGAGAGAAGCACCCACCCACCCACAGGGTCCTCATGCCGCGATCTAGCCCCAACTTCAGCCAGCTCAGATGGCGAGCAAGCACGCCTGTGTGCGCCCAACCTGTCTGGGGAGGACCCGGGCCTTTGCCACGTGGATCTACTGGTGCTACTGTGATCACCATCCAGCCAATATTTATTCATTCATTCATGTATTAGAGGTTTTTGCCATAGGGCATGTGCCCTCACTGGAGAGAGAGACAGAGACAGTGAAAGGGAAAGTGAGAAATCGCCCCCCCCCCGGGGGATGGCCAGGCCACAATCCCTTTTCCTCCATTCTCTTCCCAGGATCCTGAGCATGCGCACATACACGCACTTAATGTGATTTTCAGTCCACTAGGTCCGAGATTCCGACCATGGCTGGCCATGTGGGAATCCAGCAATGTAACCACTATGCCATCTGCTGGTCCCGCGGCCCCTATTTATTTCTAATTTTGCAGATTATGATCCAAGAATATGATTTTCAAAAATGATTCTCTTTTTGTAATCAAGTACAGGATTATTTTGTAGCTATTCCACATATATATGAAATAATGTCTATTGTCTGTGTGATCGATATAAGCTTTGCACTACAGCTGTTAAATTAGCAAGTTGAGGGACCAGCAGTTAGCGTAATGGCTATGTCGCTGGACTTCCACGTAGTCGACTGCGGTTTGAGTCCCGGGCCCGGTGGCTTAAACTCACGCCAGGCGCGTGTGTGTGTGCCCAAGATCCCGAGAGGAGAATGGAGGAGAAGGGATTGCGGCGTGGCCATCCCCTCCTGGGGGGTGACTTCTCACTTTCTGTCTCTCTGTCTCTCTGGCGAGCACACATGCCCTATAGCATAAAAAATCCTCTGGGGAAAAAAAAAGATTAACAGTAGGGAAAAAAATAGCAAGTTGATATATATACTTTTCCATTTAATTCTCCCGTGTCTTTAAATTTACCTCTTCTCGGACTGCCTGTCTAGGAAAGGGATAGATTCAAACCTTTCTGCACAGCTGTATTTTTAAGCACTCCTGGAATTGGAGTAGTTTTTGCTTTAAGCTGTTGACTGCTTTGTTAATAGGCGTCTGGAAGTTTATGGCTTTCAGGTTGTCTTTATAAGTTGTGCTTTCTAACATTATAATGTTG
>NW_006160005.1:1807684-1809906 GCF_000334495.1 Tupaia belangeri chinensis
CGTGACCATCCCCCCTGGGGGGTGATTTCTCGCTTTCTGTCTCTATGTCTCTCTCTGTCTGTCTGGCGAGCGCACGCGCCCTATAGTGAAAATCTCTCAAAAAAAAAAATTCTACGTCATTCAAATCTAATAGTCTCATCACCCGTGTTTCTTTTCATCTGCCTGGTATCATTTTGCCCTTCTCTTTTGCCAGATGAGCCTTTCTTTCTGAATGAGTTCTGAGTGATTTCTGATAAACAGAATGGTGTTGGGCTTCATGTTGTCGTCTTAATATCAGAATTCCCAAGCCTGTCTTCTTTTATTTTTGAGAGGTTTTTGCTATAGGGCGCATGTGCTCGCCAGAAAGACAGAGACAGAGAGACAGAAAGTGAGAAATCACCCCCCTAGGAGGGATGGCCACGCCGCAATCCCTTCTCCTCCATTCTCCTCTCGGGATCTTGGGCACACACACACACACGCCCAGTGTGAGTTTAAGCCACCGGGTCTGGGACTCGAACCATGGTTGACTACATGGGAGTCCAGCGACATAGCCATTACACTAACCGCTGGCCCCCCAAGCCTGTCTTCTAATGGGAGAATTGGGTCCATTCCTACTTAATGTATCAATAGGGACACTTGATTTCATTCATTTCACTTTAAAATCTTTTCGCTTTCTTGCTTCTTCTTTTCCCCTTTATTTACCTATTTATTTATTGGCTGACCTGATCGTGTTGCTCTTTGTTGCCTTGTTCATTTGGAAGTTCCATTCTTTCTTTTCTAATGTTTAGAAGCCATCTCTTTCACCGAAAGTGTTCCTTATCACTCTTGCCTTTTCTTCTTCCACAAATAAGAAGAAAATGTATACGAGTTGTCATCACTCTGTTCCCTGCCATTTACCCCAGAAGGAGAGCTGGAAGAAGCTTTCACGTCCTCTCTCTGGTGTGTGTTGGGGACCCCCCAGTCCCCCCTCCCTCTTAGGTCTGGCTGAGCTGACCTGGTCCTCTCTTCCCCACCGTTCGCATTCCCCTTGCTGTATCTTTCCTCTCCCAAACATCTTCCAACTTCTTGTGCCATAGCCTGGGGCCATTTCCCTTTGTCCATGGCAGTAGACAGGACTTAGATCGCAGGGTCCCCTGGTCACTGGTTTTCTCCTCTTTGTCACCCTCTATCTTGAAGTCTTGCTTCTGCCTCACCAGTGTTTGGCCAGAGTTCTTTTTCAGGTACGTGTGGTCTGCTCTCAGTCTTCACCTAGCCACAACCGTGTCCTTCCTCCTGAGAGCGAATGGCAGCTTGGCTGGGGGTACAACTCGGGTTGCAATCCTCGTCTCTCAGGTATCGGAAGCTGTTTCCCCACAGTCTCCCAGGGCCCAGGGGTGCAGGTGAGAAGCCCAGGCTGTGCTTTTTCACCTGGGCGCCACTAGTTCTTTCTGGCTGGAACTTTTCAAGATTCTCCGTCTGACCCTGGAGTTCGGAAACCCTATCAGAATATGCCTTGCTGTGTGCTTTTGTTCAGGAGCCCTACCTGGACCGTGGGGGTGTCTTTCTTTCTTTAGGGAAATATTCTTTTATATTTTGTTTGATTATTGTCTCTCCTGCTTTTTTTCAGTTCTGGTTATCCTGGATCTGTCTTCTAAGTCCCCTGCCTTTTCCCTCGTGGTTTCTGTCTCCGTCATTTTACACGAGATATTTCTTTCCCTTTACCTTACAGGTCCCTTATGTGAGTCTCAGCAGTGACCCTGTATGCTTTTCATTCATTTGCTGCACTTTAAATCCCGAAAGCCACACGTTTTGGTCCCCCGTTCCTACTTGCATCTCTAAGTTAATGATTATTTTAAGCGATCATCTGTTTCCGCTGGCACTTCTGTTTCATTAGGGGCCTGTTCTGATTGTGTGTTCATTTTGATTCTCTGACTCCCAAACCCTGTTCTGTGTGCTGTTTTTCTGTGTCTAGGCGCTTGCATTCTGCTCCACCCTCTCTCGAGTGGCAGTCATTCTTGGAGAGATGGAAGGGACAGCGGTTTGGCTCCTGAAAGCTGGCGATGTGACAGCCAGCTTTCTCCTTCTCCAGCCTCATCCAGCTCAGTGTTGGAAGGGAGAGGCCTCAGCTCATCTGTGTGTGTTCTCGTACTTTCTAGGGTACCGGAGGGCAGTTCAGGGTGGGCTTGTCCCAGGTTGCACTCTGATCTCCACGCACAATTGTCACCAGGGCACAAGAGAAATTTTCAGAAAGAAATAGGGATAGA
>NW_006160005.1:1810244-1812538 GCF_000334495.1 Tupaia belangeri chinensis
CACGAACCGCGGTCGACTACGTGGGAGTCCAGCGACATAGCCATTACGCTAACTGCTGGTTCCCATAATAATATTTTTTTTTAAAAGAGATTTTTGCTATAGGATGTGAATTCACCTGAGGTACAGAAAGTGAGAAATCACCCCTCTCAGGGCGGATGGCCATGCCACACTCCTGTCTCCTCCAATCCCTTCTTGGGATTTTGGACACTATGCACACATGCTCTGTGTGAATTTCAAGCCACTGGGTCTGGGACTTAAACTGTAGTCTGCCATGTGGGAGTCCAGCGCCTTCACCACTACACTACCCGCTAGCCCCCCTATAATTATTTTTGTCACTGGAAGCCAGAGTCGATATCTCAAATGTTGATGGGGACTCAGAAGACGGGACCCCAAGTGCATGCCCGTTTCTCCGTTGGTTCTAGCCACGATTGTCTCTGCTGCTTCCCTGACCTGAGCCCACCCCTGCCTTGGGCCTTTGCACTGAGGTGCCCTCTGCCTGGAGCCCGTGTTCTCCAGATCCCCACCCGGCTCCGCCGCTCCCCGTTCAGGTTTCTTTCCGACGTCACTCATCACTCATAGCCATGCCACGTTCCCCTGCAGACCCTCCCGCACTCCTCACAACGGCGTTCCCAGTGCATCGCAGGATTGCAGGTTTCGCTTTCGCCAGCCTGTCAGGACAGACTCATACGTTTTCCCCTCACTCTATCCTTGGCTTTTGAAGACAGTCCTTGGCACATTAATATTCTGAATAAATAAGTGAGTCCATATAGGAGGGGTCTTCAGAAAGTTCACAGGAAAAAGGTGTATTATGGAAAACTGGGCATGCATGGTTTTCAGAGCTTTTTGCACCAAAATCAACTCTTTGATTTTTTTCCCATGAAATTTAAAAAAATTGTTATTTATTTAATTCCATTTTGTATTATTATTATTTTTCTGGAGAGGCTTTTTATTTTTTTATTTTTTTGCTATAGGGCCTGTGGGCTCGCCAGACAGAGAGAGACAGAGACACAGGAAGCGAGAAATCACCCCCCAGGGGGGATGGCCATGCCGCAATCCCTTCTCCTCCATTCTCCTCTTGGGATCTTGGGCACGCACGCACACGTGCCCGGCATGAGTTTAAGCCACCGGGTCTGGGATTCAAACTATGGTCGACTACGTGGGAGTCCAGCAATGTAGCCATTACACCAGCTGCTGGTCCCTGTGTGCTCTGCCCACACCAGCACATGCCCCAACCCTTCCATCTTGCCATCAGTGATTGATGAGAGAAGGAAGCAACAAGTTCTTTTAAAGACAACAGATGGGGCCAGCGGGTGGTGTGGAGTTGAAGGTGCTGGATCCCTCCACATACCCGATTCCACTGATTTTTTAATTTGACGAGAGAGAGAGAGAGAGAAATTGAGAAAGCAAGCTGCCAGGTCCAGGACTTGAACTACAGTCGGCCATATGGGAGTCCAGTGCCTTTAACCTCCATGCCACCTGCCGGCCCTCCATGAAGAACTTGTCAAGCCCCTTGTCTAAGGCACAGTGGAAGCCCTTGGAGAGATTGCAAGCCCTTCATAGGAAAAGTCTTATCCTGTTGCAGTTGCAGAGGATGGCGAGAGGAGCTCTCCCCAGCTGTCCCCCCCCCACTCTTGACACACACCATGAGGTCAGACTGATGGCTCATTTCAGTAGCCGAGGAGAAACCATCACATAGGAGCCAAGGTGACCACACATGGATAGGAACAGATGTGGCGTTTGACAGCGGGAATCTGCCGGCCTCAGAGCTGCTGGGAGGCTGGGCTGGGCTGGCAGCTGCACCGGCTCCATCTGTACGCAGAGGGCTCTGTGGGACCGGCAGGCTCATCGCGTATGCTGAGGGGCTTATGTAACCTTCAGGAGGAACTTAAGTGTTCCTGTCCTCCATGACCTTCCAGGATGTCAAACTGCACTGGCTGGAAATGGGCAATGCCGCGGGCTCCTCTTGGGGTGGAGGAGGGGAGCGCTGAGCGGGAGTCAGCCTTTCCAAACACCACCTCCACCTCCAGTACCCGGGATTCCAGAGAGTTTGGCTCCCCAAGAGAGGGGCATCAGGACTTGCCTGCATCCCCCTTGAACAAGAAGTGGAATACTTCGGGCCTGCTCCATGGCAGAGTGGTAAATTATTCCTCGGCAGAAGCCCACCAGTGGGGTTCAAATCCCTGCCTGGCAGCCTGGAAACAAACTGGGCATGTATGAAAGTGTCTGGCATCCCTTGGGCTGGAGGACTGGAGGAAGGGGATCGCAATGTGGGCAGCCCCCGTGGAGGGTCCTCG
>NW_006160005.1:1815680-1820719 GCF_000334495.1 Tupaia belangeri chinensis
CCGCAATCCCTTCTCCTCCATTCTCCTCTTGGGATCTTGGGCACGCACGCACACGTGCCCGGCATGAGTTTAAGCCACCGGGTCTGGGATTCAAACTATGGTCGACTACGTGGGAGTCCAGCAATGTAGCCATTACACCAGCTGCTGGTCCCTGTGTGCTCTGCCCACACCAGCACATGCCCCAACCCTTCCATCTTGCCATCAGTGATTGATGAGAGAAGGAAGCAACAAGTTATTTTAAAGACAACAGATGGGGCCAGCGGGTGGTGTGGAGTTGAAGGTGCTGGATCCCTCCACATACCCGATTCCACTGATTTTTTAATTTGACGAGAGAGAGAGAGAGAGAAATTGAGAAAGCAAGCTGCCAGGTCCAGGACTTGAACTACAGTCGGCCATATGGGAGTCCAGTGCCTTTAACCTCCATGCCACCTGCCGGCCCTCCATGAAGAACTTGTCAAGCCCCTTGTCTAAGGCACAGTGGAAGCCCTTGGAGAGATTGCAAGCCCTTCATAGGAAAAGTCTTATCCTGTTGCAGTTGCAGAGGATGGCGAGAGGAGCTCTCCCCAGCTGTCCCCCCGCCACTCTTGACACACACCATGAGGTCAGACTGATGGCTCATTTCAGTAGCCGAGGAGAAACCATCACATAGGAGCCAAGGTGACCACACATGGATAGGAACAGATGTGGCGTTTGACAGCGGGAATCTGCCGGCCTCAGAGCTGCTGGGAGGCTGGGCTGGGCTGGCAGCTGCACCGGCTCCATCTGTACGCAGAGGGCTCTGTGGGACCGGCAGGCTCATCGCGTATGCTGAGGGGCTTATGTAACCTTCAGGAGGAACTTAAGTGTTCCTGTCCTCCATGACCTTCCAGGATGTCAAACTGCACTGGCTGGAAATGGGCAATGCCGCGGGCTCCTCTTGGGGTGGAGGAGGGGAGCGCTGAGCGGGAGTCAGCCTTTCCAAACACCACCTCCACCTCCAGTACCCGGGATTCCAGAGAGTTTGTCTCCCCAAGAGAGGGGCATCAGGACTTGCCTGCATCCCCCTTGAACAAGAAGTGGAATACTTCGGGCCTGCTCCATGGCAGAGTGGTAAATTATTCCTCGGCAGAAGCCCACCAGTGGGGTTCAAATCCCTGCCTGGCAGCCTGGAAACAAACTGGGCATGTATGAAAGTGTCTGGCATCCCTTGGGCTGGAGGACTGGAGGAAGGGGATCGCAATGTGGGCAGCCCCCGTGGAGGGTCCTCGTGCATGCGTGTGCGCGTGTGTATGTGTGTGTGTGTCTTGTGCACACACACGGGCTCGATCAAGAGTAAAGAGAGCCAAGGAGGGAGCTACTTAGTAGATCGTCGGCATGAGCCCAGCGTGAATGCTTTCTCACCCCCCTTGGTACTGTTTATCTCTCGATTTTATCTAAAGCTCTTTTTCCTCCAAATCCTGGAATTATAGTCCAATAAGTAGAAGGAAAGAAAATAAAGACAGCGGGGGTGCTTTTTCCGTGCCATCTTGAGAAAGAGGAGGGACGGGACCCGAGGGCGCGGTGGTTCCCGTGAGATGTAGCTCAGGCATTGCCGTCTGCCCTGGCCTCGGCCCGTTCATACCAGGAAGAAAGGGAGGACGGCTATTTAGGGCAGCTGCCAAGGCCTCGGGCCACCTGCCAGGGCTACAGGTGATAGTCTCTCATTTCGAAAGGCTAAAAGTCACAGCTTTGTCCTCCTAATACAAAGCTCCCCTTGCCGCCCTAGCCAGTGCTGTGGAAGAGGGGGAAAAAAAAAAAAAAAGAAACAACCCACAAAAAACACTTCACACACATCTCAGGTCCCAGAACATTTTCCCCCTGAGGTATGTGACTTCACGGTGGAACAATGTAACAAGGTCAGTCCAAACTGAAATGATAACGAATCGAGGGCGAAATCGTGTCTATTCCTGGCTAATCTAAAGAAATGCTGTAAAGAAAGAGATATCAAAAATTCTCTGTGAAAAACCTGAAAGGCAAGATCCTCGAGGCGCCTCAGAGATGCTTTCAAACTCCTGCGGTTAATGGGTGCTCTGCTTCCTCCTGCTTCAGTCGTTTCTGCCCGGGGTGTGCGGCCCACGGGCACGTGGCTTTCCCAGCGGGGTGCACAGAGACCCTTCGACCTCACTCCTTTGCTCTCCCCGAGCTGTCCCCCGGGCACCTGAAAAGCTCCAGTCTTTCGCAGACAGCACATCTGCTTGGCTGAGCCGTGAGGGGGGTGCTTCTCGCAGAAGCAGTCCTCGCTCAGTTTTGGAGCTGCCGTCTGTCCGAGTCCATGTGCGTCCTGGTCGAATCGGGGGCCGATTGACCACAGGGATTTATCGCTCACAGCTCTGCAGGCTGCAAGTCTGCAGTCAAGGGGCCCACATGGTCAGGTTCTCACAAGGGCTCTCTTTCAGGTGCAGAGAGCTTCTCATATCCTCATGGGTGGTCAGAGAACCAGCCAGCTCTCTGCCCCTTCTTAGAGAGGCACCAATGGGAGGAATGGACCCTCCTGACCTAGGCGCCTCCCAAAGGCCCCACCTCTGATACCGCCACCCCTGGTTAGTAGCACAGTCACTTCCTATGCCGTCTGCAGAGGGGCCAGAGGTTTCCAGGTGGAGGCTCGGGGAGGGCAGAAGAGTAAGGTACTCGGGGTCTCCGTGCACACTGTGGAGAAGTGAACTGCACATCGGCCACGTCCCAGGTAGAAATAGGTTTCCACAAAGGGATTTGGGGGGAACACAACCTTCAGTCGATAGCACTCTTTTTTAAAAAATCATTTAATTTAATTTATTCATCATTTATTTTAATTTCACCAGACATACACACCAGGGGAGGGGTGGGGAGTGAGAAAGCAAGCCACCAGGTCCAGGACTTGAACCGCGGTCAGCCAAGTGGAAGTGTCCAGTGCCTTAACCACCATGCTACCTGCTGGTCCCACATAGTACTCTTATACTCTACGAAGTACTGTATTCAGAGGGTCCAGCTGTGCGTGAAAAGTTCGTGTAGCTGACTTACGGCCTTTCTGCAAGCACACGTGACTGTCCTTGTGCCACGTGGATTGGGTATTTTTTAAGTTTTTTTTTTTGCCATAGGGCACGTTCGCTTGCCAGAGAGACAAAGAGAGACAGTGAGAGGGAAAGTGAGAAATCACCTCCCAGGGGGAATGGCCGTGCTGCAATCCCTTCTCCTCCATTCTCCTCCTGGACATGCCGAATGGCCGTGCTGCAATCCCTTCTCCTCTATTCTCCTCTTGGACATGCCCACATGCGACCAACTTCAGTTTCAAGTTGCCAGGTCTGGGATTCCAACCACAGCCAACCGTGTGGGAGACCAGCGCACTTCCCCACCCTGCGGCCCACTGGCCCCAGACTCCATGTCTTAGCAGTATGTATTAGAAACTTCCCAGCCACACACAGACATTGTAAAACCCACAAGGAAGCCATATGCGGCAGCTCTGAACAAAAATCAAGCATATAGCTTAAAAAAAAAGCCCAAGTAAGATACTTGAGCTTCTTGCATTTGAAATGGACAGGTACCTAATTGGACCAGGAAAAGCAGGGCCGTTTGCTGAGCGTTCCATTTCCTGAAAACATTGAAAGACCTATGAGAAGGGCCTCCCGGACTGCGCTTGCGCAGTCCTTGCCCAGTCCTCCGGCTGCTGGTGCGGGAGATGGATTTTTGACTGGCTTGTCCCACGGCTTCAAGCAGGGAAACGCACTGCGCAAGACGGTGGATTAGCGCAGGGGTGTGGCAGGTGCGTGGCGTTGCGCTCAGTCGTCTTGCGGCGGGACGGTCATGCGGGCACTCACGGTCTTGGTGTCTCTTCCAGGAGGGTTGGAGTCCAGGCCTTTGGTCCGCGGCAATGGAAACAGGAGCGTCAGCATGAAGGCCCCCGCCCCTTCCCGCATCAAGCAGGGGCCCTTCAAGACCATGCCCCTGCGGTGGTCCTTTGGACCCCGCGAGAAAGCCCCGGGGCCGTCGGTGGAGTTGGTGGAGTACTTGGAGTCCAGGGGCCCCCGCCCCCCCAGCCAGTCCATCGTGCCGCTGCTGACGGGCGCTGCTGGTGGGGATGAGAAGTCGGCATTGCCCAGGCCAAATGTAGCCGCTTCCACCGAAGGGAAAGACAGTGCGCGAGCCAACGAGAGGGGTCCAGCGAGGGTGTCCTCGGGCCACCCCAACCACTGTCCGCCCCCCGGAAGCTCAGAAGGTCCAAACGCAGCAAGGAAAAAGGAAATCGCAGGGCAGGAGATCAGGCTCCCCAAAAAATTCGACCTGCCGCTCACCGTGACGCCCTGTTTGGAGAACGAGAGGCCCCGCCCCGAGGGCCAGAGGACCGTAAACTGGGGGGGCAGCAGCCAGGTGGGGAGCAGGAGCAGCCCGCCCTCCCCGAACGCAGCCTGGCTGAGAAACAAGAAGGACAGCCGGCCAGACACCTCGGCCACCGTCCAGGGGACGCTCACCCTTCTGAGGTCTGTGTTCTGGAGGAAGGAGAACAGGAGGCACAGCAGGGCGGAGGGCTCCACCCAGGCAGCCCCAGCCTCCCCCGCCAGGGGAAGACTGAGCCCCGGCATGGGAGAGCAGCCCCGAGGCTCGTCCCCTTCCCTCGGGGCTCCGGAGAGCCCAGCCAGGGTCCTGGGAACCCGCCCGGAGAGAGATGTCCGCTCAGCGCCCAGCTCTCTGCGTCTCCCTCGCAAAGCTGCCAGGCCCCCGCGAGCGAGTGCCCTCGGCTCTGCACCCAGGGGCGCCCCGGGCGAGCAGACTCCTTACGCCACCTTGCAAAGGGTGAAGTACCACACACTGTCCTTAGGGCGGAAGAAGACCTTACCCGAGTCCAGCTTTTGACATTCTTGGGGCTCTGCCTGAAGCAGCCGTAGGCACCTGTGTGCGGTGGGTTTTCGGGAAGCCAGTTGTCTTGTAATCCCTGAAGGGGAAAAAAAAAATGTACATTTTTTTTTTTTGAGGGAGATTTTCGCTATAGGGCGCGTGCGCTCGCCAGACAGACAGAGAGAGACATAGAGACAGAAAGCGGGAAAAAACCC
>NW_006160005.1:1821491-1880799 GCF_000334495.1 Tupaia belangeri chinensis
ACCGTAACTGCTTGTTCCCCCTTTTTTTTTTTTTATGTCTTCATGTCTAGACTTCCAGCACCTGAAGTAATAGCCTAGATCCCAAACATCGACCTTCCGGTATTGTTGGGTGCTCTAAGACAGTCAGGCCACTAGAGGGTGCTGTTGGGTCAGCATCCCCATTTCAGGGTAAGAATTCACTATTGTGTTCAAATTCCCTAACCCCAGGGCCTGACTACCTGAACTAAAGTCATTTGGATATGAGCCAATCTGAGTGCATGGGCTGTAGAGCCTAGTTAATGAGAAGGGTCAGCATCATATCAAATACCATCATTGGTTTCATTCTTTCTTTGTTTCTTTTTAAAATACATGAAACAGGAAAGTCTTTTTTTTTGTTGTTGTTTTTTTTTGTTTGTTTTTTTGCTTCTCCAGGATGAGCATTAAAGAAACCAGAAAAGAAAGGAAGACAGAGAGAAGCAGAGGTGGTAGTGATGGTAGCAGAAAATTCCGGGAGAGAGGTAGGGGGAGAAATGCCTAAGATTTTAGGAAAATATTTAATATATAATGAAATACTTGTATTAAAGTTTTTCAAGATATTTTAAGAAGATAACTATTTTGATACTAGGAAACAAAAGATGTCCTTCTTTTTCAACTTAAATATGAGGTCCATATAGGATTTTAATAAAATCTTATCTGTGAAATGTGCACTTGACTGTCTGAATTATTCAAGGTCAATGGACAACCTTGTTTTATTCCTGTTGCTAAACTTGGCTCGTTGCTATTGCTGTCAGAAAAGTCATGTGTGTTCTTTCCCATGTTTAAAAGTTGTTTTTTTTTTAAGTTTATTCATTTCTTCCATGAGTAAGGGAGACAGACAGAACCCCCAACAGGGTCTTGATGTCTGCCTCAGCTTTAGCCAGCCCTGGATCGTGGGCACGTGTATAGACCCTGTGTGCTTAGGGAGGTCTCCAGGTATGAACCAGCAACCTTCCCCCTTGGGTCAACTTCGCAGAGGCTCATGTTTTACCACTGTGCCAAGTCTGGCCCATAAATGGAAAAGTGCATTTATTTATTTATTATTTTAGAAATAATTATTTTATTTAACTTTATTATTATTCTATTTTAATTTGCTGAAGGGCCCATGCACTCATGAGAGAGAGAGAGGGAGAAAGAGAGAGAGAGAAAGTAGGAAAGTCACCAGATCTGGGACTCAAACTGTGGTTGGCCATGGTGGAAGTCCAGCGCCTTAGCCACCATGCCATCTGCTGCCCCCCTAATAGTACTTTTAATGAAAATGACTTGCCATTCTCCAATGAAATAGACGTCTCCTCAGGCCTGTCTCTGCAGGACTTGGACTTGTGAAGACCCGAGAGTCTGAACCTCCCTTGACACAGTTAGTTGATTGTCCCCAGCTTTCTAAGACTTTGGACACTCTTTAGTAGCTGTTCTTACAAGTGTCCCATCATTTCTTCCTGAGGGGCTGTTAAGCCTGACCCCAGACCTGGGGCTCTGCATTTGGGTTTACTGGTGAGACTGCACTTAATGAGCCTGTTTTCTAGAAATACGTCCTTTATGGTGGGAATCATTTGTTCCAGACACCCAATTTGTCATACAGAAAACACGACTCCTTGGCATGTCTCTGCCTTTTTCCTAAAAGAGAAGAAATGGGATCTTTTCTCCACCTCAGTGAAAGAGACAACTTACCTTCAATGTGAGCAGCAGAAGATGGAAGACCTGGGGCAATGGGAAGACAAAACAAGACCAGCCCCTGCCCTCTGGGGGGCGATATACATACCAGTAGAACTACTCCTTTGCGTTTCTTTCCTTTTTTTTTTTTTTTTAAAGACCTATTCTTTGAGTTTATTTGTTTATTTCTTCCATGAGCAAAAAGAGAGAAAGACAGCTCACTCATCAGGGTCCTCATGCTGTGACCTCTCCCCAGCCTCCAGCTGGCCCCAGATCATGGGCATGCATTGTGCCCAGTGTACTCAGGGAGGTCTCTGGACTTGAACTGGCAACCTGCCCATGTGGAATTGCCTTGTAGAACATTATGTTTTACCTCTGCACCACTGCCTGGCCCTTTGATCTATGTGTTTGTATTCAAAAGAAGTCCATGTTCCCTTCAAGTCTTCCGTTGATGTATCCTTAGGCAACGTGGAAGACATGGCCGTCCAAGTCCTCCTGGATCAGAAAAGTTAAGGAGTCTTTTGGCTTTAACTGGTTCTCTTCTCTTAACCTTTAGAGCAATTTGTTTCCATACTGAACTCAGCCTTGTTTCCTTTGCCCTCTAAGAGATTGGACCGTAGCTCAGACATGCCCCCCTAGGCTTCTCTCCTAAAAAGACTCAAACTTTAGAATACCCTTGGATTTTCAGGGTATCAGAGGAGGGTCCCAGTTGTTAGCAGAGTTCTCTGTAACATGTCACAAGTTGGAGCATTTACCCCGGGCCACAGACTTTGGAGGTTTAGAGAGAGGCAATTATCCTTGGGCCCTGGTGAGTATGTATGTCATCCTAGGTCCTCCACAAGACTCCTGAGGCCCCTTTGTATCCCCTTCCCCGGGGGTGCTTCTCTCTCTAGATGAAGGGAAGGCAATGAGAACAGAGCATGGGAAAGGGTGAGTTGGATGTCTGCCTGAATTGAGGGCAAGAGGACCAGCATTTCAACCTTGGCCTTGTATCTGACTATAGGCTGCAGGCATCTGGTCAACTGACGCTTGAGGAAGCACTATAGGACCACTTAGATGCTTTTTGCCGATCACAACTCCCTATACTACAGAAATGTAAACTGGAGAATGGGGGTGACGGAGTAGAGAAAGGTTGAAAACCATTGATCACAGCATAGAGATCCAGCTAGCTAGCTCAGCATGGCAGAAAGGTCTCCTATTCTCAGGAAGCCCAAATACTCTGCCTGATCTATCCTTGTTGTTGGGGCGTGGGCACTGGTCTGACGGTGATCGCCCAGCACTGACTCATAGAGTGTCTTTGAATTTCGAAACCCCTCTGCTCCTGGTCGCTCCCACTGGTGGAGAAAGGGTTTGCAAGTCCATAGTCTTGGACTGGGAGGTCATACTGGTGTTGGCAGAAGCTCCTGGGGCCCCCAGGGTCAGAAGGCAAAGCTGGAAGATAGAGGAGGTCCTAATCCATAGGTGTGATGTAGCTGCAGTTCCAGGAACAAACGGAGACATGTACGTACAGGTTACATCCAGTCAGCAGGATATCGCCCACAGTGGACCAGCACCCACATGATGTCTGGAGAGAGGGAGACCCAACACCTGCTGACTTGGTTATGTCCTGGATCTGCACAGATAATAGTTAGTATTTATAGCAAACATTTATGTGGCACGTAATTGAGTACAAGCCACTCTTCTAAGCACTTCGCAATATCAACTCATTTAGTTAGTAATCATTTGTTGTTGTTTCTACTATAGGGCATGTGTGCTCACCAGAGAGACAGAGAGAGAGAAGCGAGAAATCACCCCCCAGGGGATGGCTATCCTGCAATCCCTTCTCTGTTCTTCTCTCGGGATTTTGGATGTGTACGCATGCACATATATCCAGTGTGGTTTTCAGGCCACTGGATCCAGGACTTGAACCTTGTTTTTGGCCATGTGGGATCTGGCATCTTAACCTCTATGTCACCTGCTGGCCCGCATAATAATCCTTTTTAAAAAGAATTATTTATTTAATTTGATTATTATTTTCTTTTGCTATAGGGCACGTGCACTCATCAGAGAGAGAAAGAGAGGGAAAGTGAGAAAGCAAGCTGCCAGGTCCAGGACTCAAACTGCAGTTGGCCATGTCACACCACAGTCCCTTCTCCTCCATTCTCCTCTTGGGATTTTGGGCACACATGCACTTGTGCCCAGTGTGAGTTTTAAGCCACTGGGTCCAGGACTCAAAGCATGTTCAACAACATGGGAGTCCAGCAATGTAACCATTATGCTACCTGCTGGTTCTAAGCTTTATCTTTTTCTATGCTTCCTTCTTCTGCAGACCATTACCTCAAAGTTTCAAGGTGGCTTATTTGCCACCAGGATCAGATCACAACCCATGTGCTGGCTGAAAGAGAAGGTAAGAAAACAAGCATTTGCCATTTCTTTCTTTCTCTTTTTCTTTCTTCCTTTTTCCTTCTCTTTCTTCCTTCCTTCCCTCCTTTCTTCCCTCCTTTCTTTCTTTCTTTCTCTCTTTCTTTCTTTCTTTCTTTCTTCTTTCTCTCTTTCTTTCTTCTTTCTCTTTTTTGGAGAGGTTTTTGCTATAGGGCACCTGCACTCGCCAGAAAAACAGAGACAGAGAGATGGAAAGCAAGAAATCATCCCCCGGGGGGATGGCCTTCTCCTCCATTCTCCTTTCAGGATCTTGGGCATGCACACATACGTGCCCAGTGTGAGTTTAAGCCACTGGGTCTGGGACTCAAACCGTGGTCGACTACATGGGAGTCCAGCGACATAGCCATTACACCCACTGCTGGTCTCGTTATTTCTATTTTACAGATAAAAAAACTGAGGCATAGAGAGGCTGAGTAACTCGCATTAGATCACACAGCTAGTGAGTAGCAGAGCTGGGATTTGAATCAGGTAATCCTGGCTCGTTGGTTTCTTCTCTGAATCACCAGAAAGAGCAATGCTGTCCCTCTGAAGGCGTACCGCTAACCCTATCAGTTGAAACCAAACTGCTTTTGCCATTCTGTTCCTCAGAATGGAGAAAAAGGCATCTTCCAGATCAATAGTTTCTTCCCAAGTACCAGGAGCTGAGTCATCCCGGCAAGGAGGCTACACCGGAAAAGCCCTTGTCATTGGTCTCACTGGTTGATTAAATCTTTGATAAATGCAGCTAATCTCCAAGTTCCATTAACCTGTGCCAAATTGGGGGTCGGGTAGACAGATGTGATAGGAACCATGACACAGCACTCTTAAGTCCTGTGGCCTTCATGTTGCTGCTCCCGGGGATGTAGCTTTGCTTTTATTTCACTCGACTGGGAGGAATTGCTCCAGGGACATTTGCTTGACCCTGCAATCCATAATTTCTAATTATTTGAGGGCCGCCATATAATAAACGCTATTTCATGTTCTGGCTATGTGGTCGTGACTTATAATAGAGAGATGGTTCTTGCCTTTACACACTTGATATTACAGTTGAAAGAGAAAAAGAACTAATTAACTAAGGTCATTGCAGGGACTGTAAATATTGTGAAAAACCCAGAAAGGGCTGTGTGAACCTGGCTAAGGGAGATCAATCTGTGCATTCTGCTCCTTGCTAAGGGCAGTCAGTTACACACACAGAATATTAAGATACCCCTGGAAAGGACCCGCTTTCCATTGGTCCTGTCAAGGTACAAACTTAGGGTGGAACTCCATTTGTTACCCGGTCAACATAAGCCCGCACTCAGACTGACAAAGCCCACGGTGTCCTGGGCCCCTGGGGATTCGTGTCAGGCCAGAATGGCTGCAGTTTCTTCTGGAAATGGCTGGAAAGTGCCGTGGGGCGGGTGTGGTGTCACGGTAGGATCCTCCCTCAGTGGTATTCCACCACCCTGTCCTCTTAAGTGAGTCTGGATTTGTGAGAGACAGAGAAAGAAAGAGAGAGGGAAAGTGAGAAATTACCCTCAAGGGGAATGGCCATGCCACAATCCCTTCTCTTCCATTCTGCTCTCAGGATTTTGGGTATGTATGTGACATAAGCCTGGAGTGAGTCTCAAGCCACTGGATCCAGGACTCCCTCAGTGGAATCGGGTATGTGGAGGGATCCAGCACCTTCAGCTCCACACCACCTGCTGGCCCCATCTGTTGCCTTTAAAAGAACTTGTTGCTTCCTTCTCTCATCAATCACTGATGGCAAGATGGAAGGGTTGGGGCATGTGCTGGTGTGGGCAGAGCACACAGGGAAGAGTCACACCACCCTTCCCGTCTCCAGGAGTCTTTTGATACCTTCCTTTTCATCGGTGTCTTTTGACTTAATCCCTTCACGACTACAATTAGGTCTGGCTATTGTTACCCACACTAGCAAGCTCTTAGAACCAGAGAAGGCTGGTTCCCACACTAAATTCATTGGTGAATACATCTATATCAATATATTGAGCCATATTCCAAATTACCTTTCATCTGCCTTGACCGACCTCTCAAATAATTCATCCCCTGAAAACAAGTTCCTATTTTAAGAAATTTCTAATGCTTCTCCTAGGTATCATTCATGACACCTCCCGTCTCATTCCTGAGACACATTTCATGCTGAAAGGTGTGTTGAATTCGGACTTTGACTACTAAGGAAGCAACTGTGAAAGATGGGACATGAAATGAACTCTTCTCAGAAATGGAGCCCTGATTTAATCAGACAAGAAACACAGTGGAGATAGTTTCAGAGGACTCCAGCCATCTAGTAGAATCCTCCCAGATATCTTAATTCCAATGGTCCTATCCCACTCTTTACAAGTAATGCCTTAACTTTATTTTTATAATTTTTTTCAGAGAGGTTTTTGCTGTAGGGCACGTGCGCTCACCAGAAAGAGAGAGAGAGAGAGACAGAGAGACAGAAAGTGAGAAATCACCCCCCAGGGGGAATGGCCACACCACAATCCCTTCTCCTCTACTCTCCTCTCGGGATCGTGGGCACGCATGCACACATGCCCAGTGTGAGTTTAAGCCACCTCGTCTGGGATTTGAACTGTGGTTGGCAACATGGGAGTCCAGCGACATAGCCATTACACCAACTGCTGGTCTCAGTGCCTTAACTTTAGTACGAGAGTCTTAGAAAGATTGCCATTCACCTGGCAGTATAATCCAGCAGCCTATGGAATAAGCTGTGAGTTAATTTCTCATCATTTTGAGTTCGGAGAGTCCTTTATATATTTTAGATATAAGTTCTTTATCCTATGCAATCATTCATCCCTTAATGATGAGAATTTATTCTGAGAAATAGGTCATCGGTAATGTCGCCAATGTGCAAACATCACAGAGTGTATTTACATACCCATAGACGGGCTAGCCCACCACACACCTAGGCTATACGGTCTAGTCTCTACAAAGGGACTTCAAGAAGTTTGTGGAAAGCAGGATTACAGCACAAGTTCATTTTGGTAAAAGGAAATGGCAATCCTTTGCAACGTTTTCATAGCACACATTTTCCACGAACTTTTCAAAGACCCCATGTAGGCTCCTCATGGAACCACCGCCGCATACTGACAATGGTCCATTGAAAACGCAAACGTCACTGTGTGGTGTCTCCCCGTGCGTGACTGCACGTCTTCGGCGTATGTTCTCCTGGCCTGTGACTTGTCCTTTTATCCTCTTAACAAACCTTTTGAAGAGTAAAGTTTTTGATTTTGAAGAAACACAGTTTATCAAGACTAAAAATAACCATGTTTTACCATTAAAGAAGGTGAATGTGTGAGAGGAAGAAGGAGAGAAGAGAGAGATGAACACCCTCCATGGGGTCCGGTCATCCCGTGATCCCCTCCCCCCCATCCTCGGCCCATTGGATTTGGGGCACTCACACGCCTGCTCAGTGCCCTTCAGGCTGACTGGGTCGGGAATGCGAACCATGGTTGCCGTGTGAGATCTGGCTTCTTTTGAAGAGTGCATCATCACCGTGCCTGGTTCTACTGTTTTTCTTTTGTGGATTATGCCTTTGGCATTCTATCTGGTTTTTTTGTTTGTTTGTTTGTTTGTTTGTTTGTTTTTTGAGAGAGATTTTTGCTATAGGGCACGTGCGCTCACCAGACAGACAGAGAGACAGAAAGTGAGAAATCACCCCCCAGGGGGGATGGTCACGCCGCAATCCCTTCTCCTCCATTCTCCTCTCGGGATCTTGGGCACGCACACACACGCCTAGTGTGAGTTTAAAGCCACTGGGTCCGGGACTCGAACCATGGTCGACTACATGGGAGTCCAGTGACATAGCCATTGTGCCAACTGCTGGTCACTGCGGGAAGGTTTTTAACTGCAAATTCAATATCTTTAAAGGATGTAGACTATTCAGATGATCAAAGTTCTCAAGGGAGCTCGGTAGTTTGTATCTGTCAGTGCACTCACACGTCTCATCTAAGGTTTTCAATTTACTGGCCGCAAGTCCCGATATTACTCTTTGGAAATCTGTGTTTAAGCTGTAGAGCTATTACCCTTCTCTTTTGTGAGGTTGGTAGTTTGTGTCTTTTCTCTTTTTTGCCTGACCACTCTGTCTAGAAGTTTATCGATTTTATTGATCTTTTCAAGAACTAGCTTTGCGTTGCCTTGATTTTCCTTAGTGTTTTTCTTATTGATTTCTGTTCTTTTCTTTATCATATCCTTTCTCCTGCTTAATTTGAATTTAATTTGTTCCTTTTCTAGTCTTTAAAGTAAACACTGAAGTCACTGATCTGAGATTTTCTCTTCTCTAATATAGACACTTAGTGTTAGAAATTTCTTCCTAAGTACTGCATGAGGGGCAGTCCACAAATCCTATATTGTATTTAATTTTTTATCCAGTTCAAAATACTTTCTGACTCTTTTTTTTTTTCCTTTTTTAGAGTGACTTTTATTATAGGGCGCGTATATTCTCCAGAGAAAAAGAGAGAGACAGAGATATCCCCCCTGGGGAATGGCCATGCCACAATCCCTTCTGCATTGTCTTCTTGGGATTTTGGTTATGCATACACACATGCTTGGCGTGAATTTTAAGCTCCTGGGTTCGGGACTCAAACCAGCGGTCAACTACGTGGGTATCCTGCAATGTAACCATTCACCAATTGCTAGTTCCCTGACTCCTGTTTTGATTTCTTCTTTGACCCATGGATTATTCAGAAGTGGGATTTTCTTTTTTCTTTTTCTTTTTTTTTTTTTTTTTGAGAGGTTTTTGCTATAGGGTGCTTGCGCTTGCCAGACAGAGAGAGACAGAGAGACAGAAAAAGAGAAATCACCCCCCAGGGAGGATGGCCACACCACAATCCCTTCTCCTCCATTCTCCTCTCGGGATCCTGGGCACGCACGCACACATGCCCGGCGTGAGTTTTAAGCCACCGGGTCCAGGACGCAAACCGTGGTTGACTACGTGGGAGTCCAGCGACATAGCCATTACGCTAATTGCTGGTCCCGGGATTTTCATTTTGACTAACTCTGCACTCCGCTTTGGTGAGGGGATGTGCTGTCTGACCATGTGCCCACTCTGTGGAAAAGCTGGTCTTTGGTGTGAGACAGTGACTTGGACACAGATGGAGAAGAAGAGATGGAAGACGAGGAGAGTATTCAGGACGTTCCCTATTTCAGGGCTCCCTGAGACCCATCTCCAGCCACACCCGACCTCAGAGACCAGCCTTCCCGTGTGATGAGAAGCATCGCCAACCCTTGGAGCTGCATTTGGGGCTGTGAGTTGATACAAGTTTAGATTTCATCTCCTCAGAGTGAGTCGTAAATCAGGATTCTGCTTTTAGAAAAGTTGCCGTTCCTCAAGCTTTGTTTCCATATTTTATGACAGAATGGTGAGTCTCAGAAAGAAATATCACCCTTTTAGAAGCCATGATGGATCACATTGGACAGACTTTGAGGCATCTACATATTTATTGATAGGTTCCTGAAAGTTATTATCAGTCCTTCAAACATTCCTCCCCCGATTCCTACCTACATGTCCATATCAGACAAAATTTCCCGATTGCGAGCCTTACTCTGTGTGTGATCTCCGCATTAATAATAGCAGAAGCATCGCTCAGACTCGCTACCCAAACCTGTGCAGTGCAGATGTCAGGCAGAAGCGGGTCTCGCTTGTTCTCTTTTTTGAAGAAAAAAAAATTGCTATGGGGCACGTGTGCTTGCCAGAGAGAGGGCAGGAGGAAGTGAGAAATCATCCCTAGGAAGAGGACCATGCTGCGGTCCCTTCTCGGGATGTTGAGCACACATGCACATGCATCTAGCATGTTTTTCAAGACACTAGGTTTGGGATTGGAACCTCACAATTGGCCACATGAGGTCCAGCCACCCTCACCAGCATGCCACTGGCTGGCCTGAGGCTCTCTTTAGAATGACCCCAGTCTGGGACTGGCAGTTGACATACTAGTTACATTGCTGGACTCCCATGTAGCCAACCATGATTCAAGTCCTAGACCTGGTAGCTTAAAGCTCATGCAGGGCACGTGTGCGTGCATGCCCGAGATCCCGAGAGGAGAAGGGATTGCAGCGTGGCCGTCCTCCCTGAGGGTGTGTGTGTGTGTGATTTCTTGCCTTTTGTCTCTCTCTCTCTCTCTCTCTGTCTTTCTGTCTAGCACATGAACCCTATAGTAAAATCTCTCAAAAAAAAATTGCTGTAGGGCATGTGTGCTCACTGAAGAGGAAGGAGAGGGGGAGAGAAAGAAAGCACAACCAGGGGAGATAGCCATGCCACAATTCCTTCTCCTCCATTCTCCTCTCAAGATTTTGAGCATGCCTGTACACACACTGGCATGTTTTTCAAATCACGGCATCTGGGATTCAATCGTGCATTTGGCCATGTGGGGTCCAGCAGCCTTAACCACCCTGCCACCTGACTGTCCTTGAACAGTATTAATTCTTACATCCCAACGTTAAACCTGTGTGGGAATGATTATTTTTGTTTTCTTTCTTTTTCTCTTTCTCTTTCTTTCTTTCTTTCTTTCTTTCTTTCTTTCTTTCTTTCTTTCTTTCTTTCTTTCTTTCTTTCCTTCCTTCCTTCCTCCCTTCTTTCTTTCTTTTTCTCTTCCTTTCTTTCTTCTTTTCTTTCTTTCAGATGTTTTTGCCTTAAGGTGCATGCACTCACTGGGGACAGAGAGACAGAGACAGTAAGAGGTAAAGTGAGAAATCACCCTCCAGGGGGATGGCCATACAGCCATCCCTTTTCCCCCATTCTCCTCCTGGGATTTTGGGCATACACACACGTGCCTGGCATGAGTTTTAAACTACTGGATCTGGGGCCCAAACCACAGTTGGCTACATGGGAGTCCAGTGACATAACCGCTACACTATCTGCTGGTCCCTCATTTTTGTTTCTCTATATCTGAATCTAAATTGCCTCTGGAAGTTTAACTGTCCTCCTTACCTATGGATATATTTTATTCCGCCATAGATGCATTATTCATCTACATGGCCTTTGTGGTCCCTAGATGTCTTCCTAAAGCATTCTTGGTTAGCAAAACTTGGTGTGACATCATGATGACACCACAATAGAGGCTGCAGCTGTTGTCACTGAAGGTTTCTATGCCCTCATTTCCTGGCAAGGATTAGACACAGACATACATGGCATGGTCAAGGACCAAGACAGAGGCTCTGTGACTTCACAGGATGGAGGATGGAAAACAAAGGTAATTAGAGTCCACAGATCAGGGTATTCCTGTTGGAACTCTTGCTTGGAGAGCCCAAGGGTTTGGGAGGCTTGAAGAACTGGACCTGAGAAGTAATTTTATTACGTATGTAGTGGATGTGGACTGAGCAGCCACGCAGGGAAGTCAGGGAGAAGCCCGGGGAGCTGAGTTTCTCAGAACACATTGGGCCCAAATGGGATTGTGTGAGTAGTCCTTCAGCCACTTCTGCTTAATCTGCGAGTCTGAAGAGATGGATTTATGAAGTCCTAGTTGGCTTGGTCTTTGGGGACTTTTATACCCAGTCTAATGACATCACTCTAATTCTTCTCATCATAGGGAAGCATCTAGAACAGAGGGACACAAACCTGGGTGGAGGCTTTGTCTTAAGTAGTTGAATGACTTTGGTGAAGTCATTTCGTCTTTATAATCTTCCCTTTCTAATCTGTTGTCTGTTATTGGCCCAGCTACTCTCTAGATGCCTTCCAGCTCTGAGAGTCTGTATTTACTGGGTAGCAGAATAGTTAAGGTACCAGACTATGGAGCCAGACTGCAGGGTTCAGGGCCTAGTCTGCCATCATCCCGCTGTTTGACTTTGGACAAGTTACTTAAGTTCTCTGTACCTCCCTTCCCTTACCTGTGGAGTGGAGGTAATAATAGGACAGACAAGTATCAGGTTCATATCCTGAGTCCTCCCTGCACCAGTCAGGTACATGCATGCCTGAGATCCAGGCTGGCTGACGCTGAGGGTGAATAGCAATGTGAAGATGCTGTTGGGGAAACTTATTTCTCTCTTGTGGAAGAAATAATAAATAAACTTAAATAATAATAATAATAAAACAACAGCCAACTCATGGGGCCATTGTGAGGATTAGATGACAGAATCAAGAAACGTTAGTCATTTCTATTACCAGGACTCTGTGACCTATAGTAGGGGGTTCAAGTCGGTCATTCTCTGAGATTGAAGGTCCTAGTTCTTGCAACAATTTGGTTTGGGCCTTGAGGACTCAGCCTTAGTGACTTAGTGTACTGCCTTAGAGAGCAGGCGAGGTGAAGTTAGAGGAAGCTGGATGACATATAATCGATTCTTTGGCTTCTGGCCTTCATGAGTGTAGCTTGGTAGATGCATGTCTAGCTAGTCATCCCGTCATTTCTCTTTTCTGCAAGGCCTTGGCAAATATCATACTATTTAAAAAATATATTTAATTATTATTTTGCTATAGGGCACATGAACTCACCATAGAGGGGCAACAGATGGCGTAAAGGTTACATCACTGGACCCACATGTAGTCAACTGTGGTTCGAGTCCTGGACCCAGTGGCTTAAAACTCACACCAGGCGTATGTGCATGCCCCAAATCTCAAGAGGAGAATGGAGGAGAAGGGGTTGTGGTGTGGCCAACCCCACCCCCGGGAGGGGGGTGCTGTGATTTCTCGCTTTCTGTCTTTCTGATCCCACATGGCCAACTGAACAGTTTGAATCCCAGACCTGGTGGTTTGAAAACCATGCCAGGTGTGTGTGTGTGCATGTGTGAACACGCACCCAAAAATCCCAAAGGGAGGGAGAAATGGAAGAGAAGGGCTTGTGGCATCATCCCCACGGGGAGTGTTTTCTCGCTTTCCCTCTCTCTCCCGCTTTCTCTCCCCTTCTCTCTGTGGCGAGCACATATGTCCTCTGGCAAAAATTTTTAAAAAAATAATTTAAAAACAAATGTAACACAATTGGAGTGTTGAGGGGTTGCCTCATGAGAAGTAAAGAGAAGTCTCAAGCGTGCAGAAATAATATTGGGTCATTGGAAAAGTCATGACACATTTTTACATAGGAAAACATAGAAAAATACATCATGACTTTTCCACTGACCCAACAGCAGATAGAAGGAGCAGCCTCTACCTCTGTGGCCAAGAGACATGGGAGAATGAGACACCACCCTCTCTAGGGCCAACCTGAGAACCAGCACAGCCGTGGCTCACTGGATGGCAGAAGAGTCGAGTGGTGTGGCACTTGCAAAACTGGCTGGAAACCTGCTGTCTAGGATGTTGGGGAGAGCTGGTCACAGGAGGTTCCTCCCTGGAGGCCTCCAGGAGAATACCCTAAGGGGGGTGGGGTGCTGGGGAAGGGGGAAGCTGCTGCCTACCATGCACTGCAGGAGCTGCGCACCGGGCAGCCACGGATGTGCTGCAGGAACTTGACGAGGGAAACACCCGGAACAAGGACAGAGTGCTTCCTTCTGTGGTCTCTGTCCTGTGTCCTCCATTGATGAAATTTGGCGTAATACCATCTGACAATGAGAAATAATATTTCAAGTGCCCAGATCAATTTTCACCAGCAGACAATAAACGGTGAATTAGAAGGCAATACATTGCTAACTGGTCCAAGTGCAATCTATTCCCATTGTAATGGTGAATGGGTATTTCTTCATGGGTTTCCTCTTTGTGTAGGTAGTTCAAGGCCCATGCCCCCTTCTAGTCTTCCAGAGTTATAATGGCTTTAACCCACAGGGCACAGAACTCCAAACATTCAGTTATAACATTCCTTGAGCTGTCTAGCTTCTTTGAACCTCTTTTTATTTATTTTTTTTTAAGAGAGAGTTTTGCTATAAGGCAAGTGTACTCACCAGAGACACAGAGAGAAACAGAGAGACAGAAAGTGAGAAGTCACCCTCCAGGGTGGAGGCCACACCACAGTTGCTTCCTCCATTCTCCTCTCAGGATTTTGGGCACACACGCACATGTGCCTGGCTTGAGTTTTAAGCCACCAGGTCCGGGACTTGAACCATGGTTGACTACATGGGAGTCCAGTAATATAACCATCTGCTGGTCCCTGAAACTCTGCTTTTTAACTTGCACCTGAAAAGAACCTTTTCTTAATTTTGAACTTTTCTATGTTTTCAACTTTTGTTGTTTTATTTCTGGAATCAGAGCATATCTCTTTATTTCAGTTCAGGCTGCCTCCTTAACTGAAAATTCACCCTCAATGAACACATAAACAGAGAAAGTAGGAAAGGGTATTTAAACTTTAGTTTGCAAGTCCAAGAAGTGGTTTCGTAAATACAGAAACAGGTAAGACTACCTCTTAGGCTTTTCCTCATAGGCCTGATACATTGAAGTTTGAATTGGCTTTTAAATTTCCTAAATAAGCGAATATCTAAATTATGTTTGCAGAAAGGAGGAAGACACCTTTATATTCTCAATAAAATATTTACTTTTCATTAACTATTTATTTCAGGTGATAAAGATAAATAATGCACGACCACTGCAAAAATTTTTGACTAGTAGAGGGAAAAAATATACCCTCAACTTTTTATTATAAAACATTTCGAATATGTGGAAAATTTGAAAGACTAAATAATGTCATGAACACTACATCATTTCTGGACACGAGTCATTCACTGATAACACACTACCGCTTTGCTTTATAGCTCTCTCTAGATATCTGCATGCATGCAAATACACATGCATAAATACACGTTAAAAATAAACTGAAAAAAAAATTGGGAACCAGTAGTTAGCGTAATGGCTATGTCGCTGGACTCCCACGTAGTCGACCGCGGTTCGCGTCCCGGACCCAGTGGCTTAAAACTCACACCGGGCGCGTGTGCGTGCGTACCCAAGATCCCGAGAGGAGAATGGAGGAGAAGGGATTGCGGCGTGACCATCCCCCTTGGGGGGTGATTTCTCGCTTTCTGTCTCTATGTCTCTCTCTGTCTGTCTGGTGAGCGCACGCGCCCTATAGTGAAAACCTCTCCAAATAAAATAAAATAAAATAAACTGAAAAAAAATTCACAACATCATAACACTCACTCCTGAGTACTTTAATGTACATTTCTTAAAATACAAGGGCATATTTCTACCCAACCATTAATGTCATTATTACACCTAAATTAGTAATAATTTTCTAATATACAGCTCATATTTAAATGTACCCAACTTTTCCATGAAGGAAATGTTAAAAAAAAATAAAAAAGGTCTGGGGCTGACAGGTGGCGTGGTGGTTAAGGTGCTGGACTCGCACATGGCCGATTGTGGTTCAAGTTCCAGACCTGCTGGCTTGCTTTCTCATTTTCCCTCTCTCTGGTTAAATTAAAGTAATTATAATAATAATAAAAATAAAATAAAGTAATTAAAAAATAGATCCGATTTAGACTTACGCACATTTTGAAGGGGCCATGATAGATTATAGAATGTCCTACATTCCTGATTTGTAGTTACACAATCATGGTGTTCATTTGTTTCTCTGCCCCCTTGTTTCCTCTGAACTAAAAGTTAAAAATAGACTTTTAGGGACCACAGATGGCATAGCAGTTATGTTGCTGGACTTCCACATGATTGACCTCAGTTCAAGTCCTGGACCTGGTGGTTTGAAAATCACACCAGGCGTGTGTGAGTGTGTGTCTAAGATCCCGGGAGGAGAATGGAGAAGGAATTGCAGCAAGGCCATCCCTCCTGGAGGGTTTCTCACTTCCTCTCACTGTGTCTGTTCTCTCTCTCTCTCCAGCGACCACATGTGCCCTAAGGCAAAAACCTCTAAAACAAAACAAAACAAAAAATAGAACTTTAAACCAACATGTATTGAATATTTTCTTCTAGAAATTTTCAAATACACATACAAGTTAACCGAAGTGTATACATGCACACATATACAGCAAGAGGGGAAGAGAGCGAGAACGTTCTTTACAAATTGAGGAGGGCAAATACTATTAGGTGCATTTCTAAGTTAACATAAACAAACAAAAAAATGCATTTACAATACCTGAAAAGTGAAGCTCCAATTAATTACAGCATTTTACCATGTTCCTAAGTAAAAGGGCAATAGGAAAAAAATCATACAGGTAAATGTGACAGCATGCAAATTATAAAATGTCTTCTGATAAACAAAAAATGAAATGTACAACAACCAAAGACAAACTGAGAAGCTATTTCAAATGTCAGTACCAATTAGGATTTTTTTCTTACAAGTAACATGAACTGCATAAACAATGGGGAAATACTGTTTTGAAATGCATGTCTCACGCAAGTATTCTAAAGGCGGGGTGGGCTTCAGGCATGGTATGAACAGGGCTCTCTCTGTTTCTCTGTAGTTCTTTTGATTCTCCCTTGCTCTGGGAATTCTCTGTCTGCAGCCTGGCTTTCCTCACAGTTATGGGATAGAAGCTCAAGGCAACTTGGGGTGGCATGCTTCTTTGTTCATGTCTAGAGGAAGAGAGAAAAACTCTTGGCTTGGCCATGGAATATAAATCCTTCCTTGTCATTAGCTGAAACTTAGTTCATGTCCCTCGCCAGAACCAAGCGCAGTGTCTAGGGAAAGGTCACGCACAGATCTTGGGCTATGTTCTTGCCAAGTCACAAGCCAGGGCTGGATCCTCAGATCTCCACATTAGACAGGGTCCCCCACCCTCTGAGTCCTGGGAATGGGGTCAACCTCACTGAGTCAGATGGAGGAGGGGCAGATACCCCTACAAAATTTGGAATTTGTTAGAAAGTTGGAAGGGAAAGTGCCTGTTTGGTAGGCAGGTCAGCATCGCTGCAGTCCTGTACAATTTCGATAACCACAAAGCGACAAAGGATGCCGTGAGAAAGAAAACACTAAGGCTGAAATAATACAAACAGGGTGGGTGGGACCTAGCTTCACATTTCGAGGCTTCTTCATTAGCCCCACCTCTTACCTCTCTGCCCTCGCAGGTGTTCACGTCCCCAGCTCCCAGACATTGTCCTCTCTGGTCCTATTGTGATTCGTATGGAGCTGACTGTTTTAAAGAGAGGGTCAGGTGGGAGGTGGTGGTGAGCCGGAGCTCAGCAGAGCTAGAGAAGTGAACATTATGGAGATTGGTCAATAAGATCAGCCATGTCTGCGGGCTGGTCACTGCTAAGTCAGGATTCCATCCTCTTCCGACGGGAACTGGGAGACAAGGGCCTCTATCTTCCCTGGTGATTGTACATGAGGACTTCAAAGATTTTGTAGAAAAATAGAATGAATGTATGAGTTCATTCTGGTGCAAAAAAAAATGGAAATCCATGCATAGTTTTGTATAATAGGCATTTCCATGAATTTTTAGGAGACCCTAGCTTTTCAAAGGAATGGCTCTCTAATCTTTGACGCAGACACTTCTGAGTTGTGAGAGATCCATGATCGCAGGACCAGCAGATGGCGTAACGGTTCCATCACTGGACTCCCATGCAGATGACTGCAGTTTGGGTCCTAGACCTAGCAGCTTAAAACTCACACCGGGTACGTGTGCATGTGTGTCCCACATCCTCAGAACAGAATGAAGAGGAGGAATTGTAGTGTGGCCATCCTCCCTAGTGGTGGTGGGGGGGGGTGATTTCTCTCTGCCTTCTATCTCTCCAGCGTGTGCTTGCACCCTACAGCAAAAAAACTCAAACAAAACAAAAGAGATCCACCATTATAATTATAAACTCAGTTTACTGAATGCGTTGAGCAAGGGGATCAGTGGTTTATGGCCAGTAAATTCCAACAGCAAATTCTCCTGGCATTGTGGAGCCTTCTCAGGCAGGCCTTGTGATGGGGGCCAGGGTCACCCTCAGTGCCTGACCTCATGCTGTTGGAAGCCATGCCAGCATTTGGTCTTCTCTAGTGCAAACGTTTGGGCAGGTTGTTTTATGCCGAGAGCTCCTCAGTTCCTGCCCTTTGAGGATGTGAACTGTCGGTCCAAGGTCTAGCTTAGTGCTCCGTCATCCTGAGTGAGTAAATTAATCTAGCGTAACCTCCTTACTATACAGACAAGGAACAGAAAACACTCCTTACTCTCCTTAGGGCTGCTTCACGGTGGCCACAGGGAACTACGCCCTATCATCTGCTCAAGGTCGCCCCTCCTTTGCTGCCTCGTCCCTAGTTGGACACATTCTGAGGTCTCTTTGCCTGAGGCTGCCTCTTTGTCAACCCCAGGTGGCCAGGGGTAAGCTAGCAGGCAGTGCCAGGACCTCACCCTTCCATGCTGCACAGGCCTGCAGGGCCATGGCTGGGGAATCAGAGAGGCTGAGTTTTGTTATTGAGCCCCTATTCGCTTTACAGGAAGTGAAAATGACTTTACTGGAAATGGGGGGGGGGGGGGGGGGACCTTAACAGCGGAAACAAAATGTTTTTCCTGTAAATGGGGGGGGGGGAGGGCAGACTTAACGCAGGACAGAGCTCTTGGCTGCCTTTCCCTGGACCGTAAGGAGGCACAGGGTTGAGCCCATCCTTGGAGAACTCTAAAACATCTAGAAACAGCTGAGGGCAATGGAAACCTTTCTACAGTTCGGACATCCCAGACAGAGCCAGTGCTCAGCCTGAAAGAGGTGTCTTGAAAAGAGCACCGAGGGGGGCTGGATCATGGCGTAGCACAAAACCTGCACTGCTCCGTGAGGCTGACCTGAACCGGAAGGTCTGGGCTTGGGGCTAGAGACCTCCTTGGCATGGCCAGTGTGTGCCGTAGTCCTGGGCTGGATGTGGCTGGGGGCAGGTCGTGGTATTAAAACCCTCTAACTGGTGCTCTCTCTCTCTCTCACTCTCTGTCTACTCATAAAATAATAAAAAGGGTTTAAAAGGAAAGAGCAAATGGTCTATAAGGAAAAGTCTCCATATGGTGGTGAGAACACAGAACGGTGCTTTTACAATCCTGTGATAAAAAGGAGTACATAACTTGAAGAAGCATACTCAATATTTTAAATTTATATTCGCAAATCGGGAAAAATGCGTGCAAGCTAGGGAAGATATATGAGGGATCTTCTGAAAGCTCATGGAGAATGCATATCATTAAAAACTATGCGTGGATTGCAATATTTTCTTGCACTAAAACTCTTTAATTCCATTTTCTATGAACTTTTTTTTTGGAGAGAGATTTTTGCTATAGTGTGTGTGTGTGCTTGCCAAAGAGACAGAGACAGAAAGACAGAAAGTGAGAAATCACCTTCCGGGAGATGACCATGCCACAATTCCTTCTCCATTTTCCTCTTGGGCATGCATGTACATGTGCCTGGTGTGAGTTTCAAGCCACCGGATCTGGGACTCGAACTGTCATTGACTACATGGGAGTCCAGCGACATAACCATTAGACCATCTGCTGGTCCCCTCTGTGAACTTTTTGAAAGTCTCCTTTGTATGGATGCTCAGTCAGGGGCATCTCCTCAGGAACACCTGGAGGCTGAATGTTTACATTCAGGGAATATGAGTTTACATGCAGAGAATATGGGTTTAAAAGGGAATATGGGTTTAAAAAGGTTGGGAAGCTGGTCCCCTCTCTGCCCCATTGTGTGTCTGAGGAGGGTCCTTGGGTCCTGGATTCCAGCCACGACCTTGAGAAGAGCAGGGCGTGTGTGTGGGGGGGTGGGGTGGGGTGGGGGCTTGGTTATCTCCCATAGCCTGACGAGAAGGAAGTATTTAGTTTAGAAAAAAAAAAAATCCGTTTTATCTAGGTGTAATCCATTGTTCCTGCAACAGGACCTGGAATATTAAAGAATGGGAGAAGACCCAGGAGGAAGGAAGCTGTGGCTGGTGGTAGTGTCACCAATAATCTTTATTCCCAGGGCCACCAAAGTGTGGAAGTTCTGAGGAAGCAGAGGACACTGCTGGGCTGTGCAGAACCCTCAGCCCTGCTTGCTAATGTGCCTGCCGTTGCCGGCTTCTCTGCTTGGCCCTGGATGGCCGGGAGAGAGGTAAGGCTGCTCCTCACCCTTCCTACTTTGCTTCTTCCTTCCCCCCCATGCAGAGCTCAGGATAAGGAGTTAGGGTGGACTGGGAGGCTTGATAGAGGCCTCCAGAGAAGGCCACATCCTCATCTCTGGAACTGTAATAGGATGCCTTACATGACAGGGGGACTCTGCTGATGTGATTAACAATCATGAGGTGGGGAGATGACTCCGGGTCACACACGGGTACTCTCTGCAAGCAGAGTCTCCACAGAGGGAACCTGGAGGATCAGACTCAGATAGTGGATGGCATGGCAGAAGCAGAGGTTGGAGTGGTTGATGTTTTTTTTCAGATTTTTTTTTTGTTGTTGTTGTTCTAGGGCATGTGCACCAGAGAGTCAGAAAGTGACAAATCACCTCCCAGGGGGGATGACCACGCTGCAATCCCTTCTCCTCCATTCTCCTCTTCAGATCGTGGGCATGCACACACATGCACCCAGCGTGAGATTTAAACCACTGGGTCCAGGATTCAAACCATGGTTGACTATGTGGGAGTCCAGCAACATAACCACTATGCCATCTCCTGGTCCCTGGAGTGGTCGATTTTTTTAGATGACCACTAACAGTCTGCCATAGTAGCCACCATATGAAACTCTTGTGTATGCTTTGAAATAGTTGCTTTATGATTAAAAGCATTTTTTGTTTCTGATTTTAACATACTTTAATCCAGTGACTCAAAATTCTGCCATTGTGTACTAAAATACTATCAGGTTGTTGGAAAAGTCGTGATGCATTTTTGCATAGAAAAAAATATGTCATGACTTTTCCGATGACCCAATATGGCCTCGAGTTCTCAGTTTATATTTTACATGCCTCTCCTCAGTCTTTGGACTTGAGACAGTCCTTGCCGTGTGTCTATCAGAGAAAGGGAGAGACATAATATTGCAATATTACAATACGTAAAATATAAATATATTTAACATATGTGTAAAATATACTCGCACACAATACAACTTAGTGTATATGTAGTACACATCTAGATAAAATTTTTTTTTTAATTTTAAAAATTTTTTAGAGAGATTTTTGCTATAGGGCATGTGAGTTTGCCAGAGAGACAGAAAGTAAGAAATCGCCCCCAGGAGGGATGGCCACACCACAATCCCTTCTCCTCCATGTTCCTCTGGGGATTTTGAGCATGCATGCATGCACACGTGCCAGGAGTGAGTTTCAAGCCATCGGGTCTGGAACTCAAATTGTGGTCAGCCATGGTGGAGTCCAGTGATTGTGCCATCTGCTGGTCCTAGATATATAGATAATTTTTTTTAAAAACATAGACATAAGTGATTCCATATTTTGAACTAACTGTGTTAAATAGAGACATTTTAAAGAGAATTTGGGTTTTGAATCTTTTTGAATAAAAGCGTGACATGGAAGTCATTTAGGAAATATACCCAGGAACAATTAGGAGATATATGTAATAATTTAGGTTTGAAATGATGGACTAAATGCTGAGTAGCAGTAGAGGGACTAGCGAAAAAGGGTGGCTTGAAACACCTGTGTTTGGGGACCAGCAGTTAGTGTAATGACTATGTCGCTGGACTCCCACGTAGTCGACCGTGGTTCGTGTCCTGGATCCGGTGGCTTGAAACTCATGCCGGGCGTGTGTGCGTGCATGCCCAAGATCCCGAGAAGAGATTGCAGCGTGGCCATCCCCCCGGGGGGTGATTTCTCCCTTTCTATCTCTCTGTCTCTCTCTGTCTATCTGGCGCGTCCTATAGCAAAAACCCCCCCAAAAAAAAAAAAAAAAAAAGAAAAAGAAAAAGAAAAAAACACCTGTGTTTGGACATGTGCCAAGTCCTGACGGAACAGAGAAACAGGAAAAAGGATTGTGGCATGATTACACCTCACTGGGGGTGGGGAGTGCTTTTTCTTCTCTCTCTTGCTCTTTCTCTGGTGAGCACAGGTACCTCTGGAAATTTAAAGAAAAAGAAAAGCAGTGTTCATTACCTGCTTTGTTCAAGGTACGGGAGATATCTGTACATGCATCCTCAAGAAAAATGTTAAGGTCTTACACGTATTATATGCTTATTTCATTATGTTTTGGAAAGTTATTTTCTTTAAAAACTTACGTAACATTTAAGAAATGTTTTGTGCAATATAAGTCAAATCTCTCCCCATCTCTTCCTCCTTTCCCTGCGCGAATCTCAATGGTTGGTTTGTAGTGTTTCCTTCCTCATCTTTTTGTGCATTGTTTTTCTATTAAAAAAAAAAAAAGGAGGGGGGCCAGCAGGTGGAGCTGTGGTTAAGGCACTGAACTCGCACGTGGCTGATTGCAATTTGAGTCCCGGATCCAGCGGCTTGAAACTCGAGCTGGGTATGTGTGTGTTCATGCCCAAAAGCTCAAGAGGAGAATGGAAGAGAAGGGATTGTGGCATGGCCATCCTCCCAGGGGGTGATTTGTTTGTTTTCAATCTCTCTGTCTCTGTCTCTCTGGCAAGCATATGCACCCTATAGCAAAAATCTCTTAAAAAAAAAAAGGAACACGATTTTGGTTTGTATGTCTGCTTACACATAAATAGAGATATGATGTAGGTGTTCTTTTCTCCATAGGGTGCATGCACTTACTG
Organism: Tupaia belangeri chinensis; assembly: GCF_000334495.1. Classification (NCBI taxonomy): domain Eukaryota; kingdom Metazoa; phylum Chordata; class Mammalia; order Scandentia; family Tupaiidae; genus Tupaia; species Tupaia belangeri. The sequence continues at coordinate 1,843,992 of NW_006160005.1, forward strand.
TACACAGAGAGAGAGTGTGAGAGAAAGTGAGAAATTGCCCCCGAGAGGGGCGATAGCCACACTGCAATACCTTTTCCATTCTCCTCTTGGGATTTTGGGGACTCATACACATGTACCTGGCAAGGTTTTCAAGACTCTGTGTCTGGGACTTGAACCGTGGTCAAGTGGGAGTCAGTGCCTTCGCCACTATGACACCTGTCAGCCCTTGGTTCTTGCTTTTGTACTTAACAATGTGTCTTGAAAATTTCTCACATTGGTATATATGGATGTACCTTCCTCCTTTGAACTGATGCTATGCATTAAATAGGGCTTTTAATTTTTTTAATTTTCAAATTTTTTTAAGAGAGATATTTTTTTCTATAGGGCACATGTGCTCACTGGAGAGATAGAGAGAAACAGAGAGACAGAAAAAGAGAAGTCATCCCCCAGGAGGGATGGACATGCCACAATCCCTTCCACTCTCGGGATTTTGGGCATGCCTGCACACACGCTAGGCACGTTTTAAGCCACTGGGTTCAGGACTTGAACCGCAGTTGATGATGTGGGAGTCCAGTGATGTAACCAATCTACCATCTGTTGGTCCTTCTATTGCATTTTTAATATGGCTTTGCTATTGTTATTAATTTTTCTTAAATGAATCTTGTGTCTGGTCAACTAAACTTTATTATTACTTTTTAAAAAATAATTTTCTTATTAATGTCAGTTGTGTACCTTTTAAGTAGTCATACCTGGAATTGATTTTGATGTTTTGCTGCACTAGTTAGCACCAACAATATGTGACTTATTTTTACTGGTAAAGGCTAGCATCCTTTTCTGGTCTGTGACTTTAATGTTTTACCTTTTAGGAATAATATTTATTGTAAATATCTTTCCTTGATACTTCTTTAAGTAGGTATGGTGGAGATGGCAGGTTGGTACGGTGGTTAGGGCATAGCTATTTGGAGTCCTAGTTTAATGAGTGTATTAGTTAGATTTCGCTCTGGTAACCAACAGCACCTCAAACTGCAGAAGCTTATAATAGTAAGCATCGATTTATAGCTCATGGCTCTATAAGTCAGCCGTGGCAGGGGCTGGCTGGGCATTGATCAAAGCAAATCACTTGGCCAAGTCCCAAATCAGTAGGCACAGTTGTTTACCAACTAGATGGCATTCCAGAATTACATGGCAAAGGGCATGGATCTATAATCCCATTACAGGGAGAAAATAGAGATTTGTGAATTATAACCTAGCTTACCATACTCTGAGTACTTTTATCCCCACCCGCCCCCCAAACCATGAAAACTGAAGACCCAGTTCCCTTGGATCAGCAGGCCTTCTCCCAATTACTGTTTGAGCTTCTTTGCTTAGATCTACTCCTTCCAAATCAGTCATCTCAAAAGAACAAGTAGTTTTTCTTTTCTACTTAGGACCTCTGTGGTTTTTTTTAAAGAATTATTAATTTAATTTATTATTATTATTATTTACTGTAGGACATGCATGCTCACTAGATATAGCCAGAGAGAGAAAGAGAGAGAGAAAAAATGAGAAAGCAAGTCAACAGATCCAGGACTTGATCCACGGTCAGCCATGTGGAAGTCCAGCGCCTTAACCACCATGCTGATACCTCTACTTAGGATTTTCATCACAGTTCTAAAATTGGCCTTGCTGGTCCTGAGACCATTTCTATGACTGCCTTCAAATACTTTGGCTGGCCAGGAAGGTGTGCTGACATGCTAGGGCTCCCTGCTGAATTTTGAGGGGTAGAGTCCATTCCCTGCAGACAGGTCTGAGGGTAAGGAAGAAGTATTTCCCAAAGAGAGATCAGAAATAAAGGGATGCTGGTCAGGCAAAGGCAGCAGATACCTGCTTATTCCTGAAATCAAGGATTTTAACAAGTGGGGAGAAAAGGGGGTACCATGGCAGATAGAGTGCAGACGTGGAGTTACCAAAGGGTGGAATTGTTTGGGGGAAATTATTGTTTTTCTTCTTAAAGAATTATTTATTTATTATTATTATTATTTTTTAAATTTGCCATAGGTCATGTGCCCTCACGAAAGAGAGAGAGAGAGAAAGTGAGAAAGTAAGCCTTGAGGTCTGGGACTCAAACCGTGGCTGGCCATGTGGAAGTCCAGTATCCCAACCACCACGCCACCTGCTGGCCCTAGTAGTGATCTTTTTCTTTCTTCTCCTTTTTCTTTTATTTTTTAAAGATTTATTTCTTTATTTAACAATTCCACTTGTTATTATTATTTTTTTTTTAATTTGACCAGACAGAGAGAGCAGGAAAGCAAGAAAGCAAGCCGCCAGGTTCAAGACTCGAACCATGCAGTTAGCCATGTAGGAATCCAGAATCCTTAACCACCATGCCACCTGCTGGCCCCAGTAGTGTCTTTTTCTAAGGTTTATCATCTTCTCTATGAGTAGGAGAGAAGATAGAGAGGAAGAGACAGCACCCTCATAGGGTTTTGGTGTCGGGGTTTTGGTGTCGGGGTCTCCCCCCTCAGTCCTCAGCCTGGCCTTGGATCATGGGCACACACATGCCTGCATGCTCTGTGAGGTCTCTGGACACAAACTCAGAACCTTCCCATATAGGTCAGTCTTGCAGAGGGTCTTATTTTATTTCCGCACCACCACTCGCTGAGTAGTGTCATCTTGCAAGGATGTGGAGGACAAGCTGGCCACTGGGGTGGTGTCTTGCGGCCAGTCAATGTTTGAATAATATTCTAAGGTATTTAAAGCTTATTTGGAAACCAGTGGGGAGCTTCAAACTCAAATATTTCCTATAAATTTCTACCTCTCCAGAATCAGCAGGCAGAAGGGAAAGACAAATGTCAAATACAGCATACGTAAGGAAAGGAACGGTGGCAAAAAGTGGATCGACGTGGGTCAGGATCAAAATGACACAATCAAAGGAGTGGACAAGAAGCGGAAACTCAGGGCTGTCAGAGAGTGGAGGAGGAGAAGACTCTGGTTCCAGAGGGTGATGCCCAGGAGTGAGTGTCCCTCGGACATGCCTGACCTTCATAGGAGACCATGCCTGCCAGCGGGCCTCAGCATTGACACAGTGACTGTCACCCACAGTGAGTCTACCTCCTTTATCTGATTCATTTTTTTCTTTAATTGAGAGAGAGGTTTTTGCTAGAGGGCGTGTGCATTCACTGGAGAGACAGAAAGACAGAAAGTGAGAAATCACCCTCCAGGGGAATGGCCACATCGCAATCCCTTCCCCCTTGGGATTTTGGGCATGCACACATACATACCTGGTGTGAATTTTAAGCCACTGGGTCTGGGACTTGAACCATGGTCAATTATGTGGGATTCCAGCAACGTAACCATTACACCATCTACTGGTCCTCTGATTAATGTCTTTTTTTTTTTTTTTTTTTTTTTTTGTGGAGGGGAGACGTTTTTGCTCTAAGGTGCATGCGTTTGCCAAAAAGACAGAGACAGAAAGCAAGAAATCACCCCCGGGGGGGATGGCCACACTGCAATCCTTTATCCTCTATTTTCCTCTCGGGATCTTGGACACACACATACACACACACACACACACACACACACACACACATACACACGCACCTGGCATGAGTTTAAGCCACCAGGTGTGGGACTCGAACCATGGTCGACTACATGGGAGTTCAGCGACATAGCCATTACACCAACTGCTTGTCCCCCGCCCCCGATTCATTCATTCAGTTTTTTTTTTTTTTCATTCCTATTTCCCATGCAGGTTTAGACAGTATCACTCATTCAGTGGCTTTCATCCTACTGTTTTCCAGCCCAACCACTTTCCTTTCATTGACTCAATAGACTTCTGTCCTCCATTCCTCTTTGGACTTAGAGTTGCTTGTCTGTAAAATAATATTGCCTTGTCGCTACAGTTCTTTTCAGCTTTAATAATCTCCATCCTCCAAAGTGCCCTTCATCTCTCCCATGACAAGATCACATTCTTATTCTGTGGCCTGAACCAGCCCCCAGTGATCGTGTTTCCTTGTTGGTGGAGGCCTACATATTTTTACACATTTAGGTTGAAGCGTTTGTCTGCTATGCCCGGCCTGCAGCCACGTACATACAAATGTCCATACGAGACGTTTACCTTCCTTGTTGGAACCTGGGACATTAAGCTTCTCATCGACATGGGCTAAGTTCCTACAACGAGATGAAAAGCATGTTTGATTTTTATGGAGAGGCAGAGTATTTATTGGGAGAGGAGAGCCTAGGTTAGCAATCAGGGCTCCTGCGTGGGTTAAGGTTTGTCTTGCGGGACTCGCCATGATGCTCTGGGAACCAAGGAAAAGCTAGGCCAAATACCTTTACTAAGGGGGAATCCTGTGTCTACGTGAAACGTGGTCATATACTTATTGGAGCCAGAGCGAGCACTGGGCTCCAGTGCCCAGCTGCAGCTGGAGAGGGAAGGGCAGTCGTAGCATATCTAACTTCAGGCCACCTTTCCAGCTGCCTCGCCGTCACTGGAGTCTGTTCACTGCCATCTGTGCTGGACAGCTGTCATAGCCTCCTGTCACCTCCATTCTCGCCCTCCTACAGGCCCTTTCCTTTTTTTTTTTTAGGTTTTTGTTATAAAGTGTGTGTACTTGCCAGAGGGGAAGTGAGAAATCCACTCCCAGGGGATGGACACACTGCAATCCCTTCTCCATTCTCCCCTTGGGATTTGGGGCACACCTGTACACGTGCCTGGTGTGATTTTCCAAACCTCGGAGTCCGGGACTTCGAACCATGGCCAGCCACGTGGGAGTCCAGCACTTTCACCACCATACTACCTACTGGCCCTGCAAATGCATCTTAATCACTTATTGACTTATTGGGTCCTAGAGGCCTCTGAGTCAGCAGTGCATAGTAGGTGCTCTGTAAACAGCAGGGAGTAGGTGCTCAGAAAATTTCTCGTGCGAACGCAGGCATCTGTAAAGGAGTGGACACAGCACCAATCACTTCCTTACTGGCCGTCGAGGCTCTACTTTGAGCGTCTCACATTCTCCAACCACGTACTCAGATCGCCAATCTCATTGTAGTTCCCAGATTTCAGCCCACATCAAAACAGTAACAATGCCGGGACCAGCAGTTAGCATAATGTTGCTGGACTCCTATGTAGTCGACTGCAGTTCGAGTCTCGGACCTGGTGGCTTAAACTCACACCGGGCGCGTGTGTGTGTGTGCCCAAGATCCCGGAGGAGAATGGAGGAGAAGGAACTGTGGTGTGGCCATCCCCCCTAGGGGGTGATTTCTTGCTTTTTATCTCTCTGTCTTTCTCTATCTTTCTGGCAAGTGCATGCGCCCTATAGCAAAAACCTTTCAAAAAAAAAAAAAAATCAGTACCAATGCTGTTTTGAAAACGTTTCTTAAATGCCGAATATCCATCTTTTCAACTGAAGCTTAGTGAAACAGTGAGTGAAAAGGGGTGTGAAGCAAATATTTAGTGTGCAGCTGCTGTGGGGAATCCAAAGCTCTCGAGCATCTCTGTGATTTATATTCAGATGAGCCAAGTGTAAATATGTCATTAAAAAGGCAGGATTTGAGGTGAGGGGGTGGAATGAGCGGCTCAGCTTTCTTCAAAACAGCTGCTGCAGAGTCCGGGCAAGATCTGCAGGAGTCCTGGTTCCCAAAGAGTCCTACTAGGCGTATGTCTCCTCTTACTCTGCAACAAGAAATCAGGCTGCAGAACCAGCAGGGGGCATACTGGTTATGTCACTGGACTCTCACGTGGCTGACTACAGTTCGAGTCCCAGACCTGGCAGCTTGAAACTCACACTGGATGTATGTTTGTGCATTCCCCAAATCCCAGGAGGATGGAGGAGAAAGAATTGGGCATGAACACCCCTCCTCCCTCCGGGGTTGTGACTTCTCACTTTCTGTCTCTCTGTCTCTCTGGCAAGCGCACACGCCCTATAGCAAAAAGTTCTCTTAAAAAAAAAAAATCAGGTTGCAACTCATGTAGGTATTAAGAATTACTAATTACGTTGGAATATTCCAAATAGTTCCTAGATTCAAAACAAATTTACAGCATTCCGGAAGGGTTTCATTTCTTCAGCATTTACTCAGTGGGGTTGCATCTTATGTGGAAATTATATTGCAAAGTCAATCAAAATTGCCCTTGAGGCTGCTTTATGTCCCACGCGAAGGGCAGGGTACCCGATTTTGTTACATAGACTCCTGAGGTGCTGTTATTGGTTCCCCTAACTCATTACTCAAGATTTCTCAACAGTCCTTAATGAATCCCCTCTCTCCTTAACGATGTTTTTGTAGCTTTGTTACCTGTGAGTTGTTCACCAGCTGAACCATACCTTTTAGTTCTTTCTTAACGTTCAAAACCACTTAAAATAGCTCACAAGGGGCCAGCAGGTGGTGCGGTCATTAAGGCACTAGACTCCCACGTGACTGACCATGGTTCAAGTCCTGGACCCAGAGGCTTGAAATTCTCACTGGACACATGTATATGTGTACCCAAAATCACAGGAGCAGAGTGGAGGAGAAGGGATTGCAGCATGGCCATCCCTCTTGATGGGTGATTTCTCACTATTCCTCTCATTGTCTCTCTCCAGCAAGTGCATGTGCCGTATGGAAAAAAACAAACAAAACAAAACTAGCTCACAAAATGCCTCTACAGGCTTTATATATATATATATGCTTGCCAATCCACTATCACTGATTTCCCATAAATTATATGCATGTAAATTAAGAACATGGATGACATGGCTCCACTGTAATAGAAGTAAATATAAATTGCTACCATAATTCAGATTTCCTGAGGCCTTACTGACCCAAGAGTACAAATAAAACATCAGGAAAAAAATCACCCAGATTCTAGCAGCTCTTATGGTGCTGGAAATTCGTAAGGATTTCTTTTTGAATATTTTGGTGGTTTATAAGAAGGGGCTCCACAGGTGGTCATGAGCAAGTCTGTTTCTGTCGGTGTACCTGCTGCCACAGACTTCCGCCTGGATGGAGGTCCTGCTGGGGAGGTCCTGGGCAGAGTGGTGAGCCACTCCCGTTGGTTCTCCAGAAGAGGTGTGTTACTAGCGTCACCACCACAGAAGTCACAGTAGTTACTGGGATTACGCATCCTAGTTACATGGTGCCGTATGCCACATCAAACGTTTTCACATCTGGCTATGTCAGGTGGTGAGGGATGCGATGGGGAATGATTGAGCAGGGAAAAGGAAAAAGTAACGATGATCTCACTAGCACGTCCGAGGGTCCAGTTGTTCCTATGGGAACAGTACAATAAACACAGGCTTTCTCCTGGGTGGCTAGACTTTCTGGACACTGTAACACTCTGTAGTTTTTTTTTTGGAGAGATTTTCACTGTAGGGCGCGTGTGCTCGCCAGACAGACAGAGAGAGACCTAGAGACAGAAAGCGAGAAATCACCCCCCCAGGGGGGATGGTCACGCCGCAATCCCTTCTCCTCCATTCTCCTCTCGGGATCTTGGGCACACACGCACATGTGCCCGGCGTGAGTTTTAAGCCACCGGGTCCGGGACACGAACCGCGGTCGACTACGTGGGAGTCCAGCGACATAGCCATTACGCTAACTGCTGGTTCCCTCTGTAGTTTATTAACAATTGCACTCATTGCTTTGAGTTGAAAGGGATGTCATTCAACTGAAATGGTATCTGGAGTTTGAAGAAAAACATTGCATATTTTATTTTAAAGAAGTAATATTTTGGGAACCAGCAGATGGTATAATGGTTCTATTGCTGAACTTCCACGTACTCAACAGCGGTTCGAGTCCCAGACCTAGTAACTTAAACTCATGCTGGGTGTATGTGCATGCATGCCAAAGATCCCGAGAGGAGAATGGAGGAGAAGGGATTGTGGTGTGGCCATCCCCCCAGGGGGTGATTTCTTGCGTTCGGTCTCTCTGTCTCTCTCTGTCTATCTGGCAAGAGCATGTGCCCTATAGCAAAAATCTCTACAAAAAAAAGTAATATCTTTATAAAATTAAATTTACTCAAGTTTCCAAATGTTTGGCGCATGCTTCTGAATGCTTGAAATTCAGAATGTTTCCATTTCAAGGAACATTTCCCACAGGTGAGTATGTATCGTATCTTCTCTCAGAGTGCTTATTTTTACCTTCCTTCAGAGCTAATACAGGGGTGGTTTGTTTGTGTCTTCTTCCTTTTTATTTTATTTTTTTAAATCTTCCAGTGGAGCATCAATACAGGTTTGACTCAGAGGATGGAAATGGCCTCACCGTTACTTGGAGGTAAGCAGGTCCCTGATGAAGATGGAGTTACTGGCTGGGCCATTGGGTGGCTTACCTTTCTTCTCAGCAGGTGTCTCTCTGCCCTCCCAGCATCCCCGCGTGTGGAATCACTCCTGCTTTTAGATCCCCACCTTACCTGTCCCCCAGCACCACACCTCGAGGACTTCCCCAGTATCTCAGGGGAGGAATATTTCAGCAGAGGGCTGGCTGGGGGAAGACAGGATTGCCAAGAGCTGAACTTGGACACCTGCAGGAAAAGGAGTCCCCAGAGGTGACAGGAGTATTGCCTTGTTTCCTTGGAAAACAAGTCCTTCATTGGTCTTTTTTTTCATTATTTAGACTGAAGATACTTCCTGGGCCCAAGGAGAAGGTAAGTGAAAACAGCACCTATTTCAGCATCTAAGACTCTTTTTTTTTTCTTTTCTTTTTTTGGAGAAGTTTTTGCTATAGGGCGCGTGCACTCGCCAGAGAGAGAGAGAGAGAGAGAGAGAGAGAGAGAGAGAGAGAGAGATAGAAAGGGAGAAATCACCCCCGGGGGGGGATGGCCACGCCACAATCCCTTCTCCTCCATTCTCCTCTCAGGATCTTGAGTACACATGCACACGTGCCTGGCGTGAGTTTAAGCCACTGGGTTTGGGACTTGAATTGCGGTCGACTACATGGGAGTCCAGTGACATAGCCATTACGCTAACTGCTGGTCCCAGCATCTAAGACTCTTTAACCAACAAAGAGGTTCTTTTATTCTAAGAAATACAGGAGAACAAGGGAAGAGCTGGTTTTCTCCTGTCCTTCTACACATCCATCCCTCCATCCCTCTATCCATCCACTCACCCAGCTATTCTATGGGAGTGGGTGAATAGAGAAAGGATGGAAATAACAGAGTATTTAATTTAAACACAAATGCTATAGACATTCTTTAGAGTAAGAGAAACACAGTCTCTATACAATAGTACAAGTTATTTTCCTTGGCTGTTCATGTCCTCATTTCCTGTAAAAACAGGCTCTTCTTTGAGACATCCTTTAAAATGGACTGGCTCTGTCTCCACAGCACATGAAGATAGTCCCAAAGAGGAATAGGCAGTTATTGGAGTAGTTCCTTATTTAACATGGACCCAACTCACTGGTTATTTCAATATTTGACACTCTGTGAAGTATATTTGCTCACCCTTCCAGGCTTCATCATCTGTGTTTGTCCACCCTAGACTTTTATGGATTCAGACAGTCCTCTTGCTTGGAGGAGTTACACTTCCTTTAAAAAAAATAAATAAATAAACTTTGGAGAGAGATTTTTGCTATAGCACATGTGCACTCGCCAGAGAGATAGAGAAAGACAGAGAGAGAGAAAGCGAGAAATCACCCCACAGGGGGGAGGGCCACACCACAATCTTTTCTCTTCCATTTTCCTCTTGAGATTTTGGGCATGCACGCACACGTGTCCAGTGTGAATTTTAAGCCACCCAGCCCAGGACTCAAACAGTGGTCAACTACGTGGGAGTCCAGTGACATAAATATTTCACCATCTGCTGATCCCGGATCTACACTTTCAACGTAGCCTTTGTCAGGTCGACGGGTTTTGGTTTACATGACTTTTGCCTGCAGCAGGTGTGGTCTTCTTCAAACCAAGGGGCGATAATGATAATATTGGTAAATGGAAAGGTGAGTGGGGGGGGGGTCTAACATTATAACACAGTGGGGAAACTAAGGCCCAGGGCATAAGCTGACTTAAAGCAGGGAGCTATTATGGCAGAACGAGGGCTAGGAAACAAGAATTAAATAATTTTCTAGAGACCTCTTTAGCAGTAATTCAAGATCTCCAACTACAAGTTTTTGGATATTTATTTCAGTAGTCTTCCCACAAGTATGCATGAACATCTTTCCAAAAGAACAAAGTTGTTTATCAACATAAGACCTGGTGAATTCTTTATACTAAAACAATTTCTGAATTATATTTGTAACACAAAGCAATTTTCCCACAAATGATGTCACATAAATTCTAGCCATGAAAAGTTGACTAGGACTTGGATAAAAAGGACACATGGTGGGGCGATGCTTGAGTTCCTACCTCAGTGTGGCCACCTGGGGGACTCTGTAGTCTTCGATTTTCCCAGTGGTGATCAGAGATGGGGCACCACACATGAGTAAGCTGTGGATGTCCTCGTCTTTGCCTGAGTCAGACTCACGGAGCAGCTAGCATCGCCTCTTTTCTTGTCCCAGAATCAAATGGCTGATCACATCAATGGACCCTCAACAGAAATTCACCTGCTCACTAGTTACCTGTATTCTTCACTCACCTTTGGAGAGTCCCTGAGGCCCTATTGGGTGTTACTATTTGTGATGTCCCATCGAAGGAAGGTAAGAAACTCCAAAAAAGAGTAGAGGTATATGAGATTTATTTTTTTTTTTAATTTGCTAGAGGATACATGCACTTACTGGAGAGAGAGAGAGATAGAAAGAGAGAGAGAGGGAAAACAAGAAAGCATTCATCATGGAGGGTGGTCTTACCACAATCCCTTCTCCATTCTCCTCTTGGGATTTTGGGCATGTACACACATATGCCTGGTGTTGGGCCTAGGACTTGAACCAAACAGTTGGCCATGTGAGATCCAGCCACCTTAACCACCATGTCATCAGCTGGCTCACTAATGAGATTTTATCGATAGCACCATATATTAGAAGAAAGGGCTAATCAAACATTTATAGAAATTCTTATTCCTCTCATGATCTGCCTTTTATAATTTCTTCTTTTTTTAATCTCTTTTAATCCTTAGTAGCCTTCTTACCAGTCTACAACCTCAAATTGTATGATTTTATAGATGTGGTTTATTTGCATATGAATCATCCTTCAAAGGAGCACTAAGTAGGTAGTGAGATTACTTGGACAAATCATGTTTAAATGTGATTTCTTCACGTTAATTTATCTTCAAAACCTGCTGAGATAGATTGAATAACATCATTTATATAAAAATAACGGTTTCTAAAAATTGAAATCACAAAAGAAATGGAAAAAAATAGTAACTGGTACAGGGGGAAGTCTTTTTAACAGGAAAAACAAACAAAAAAAAACGAACTTTAATGGGAAAAGACAATTATTTGATTGCATACAAATTTTAAAAATTTCTCTACATCAGAAAGAAGCTAAGGAAAATATGTGTGACATACAGAGCTAAGAAACTCTTCAGTATGGTTCTAGCCAGGTATCTCCTATCCAAGCAGCAAGTCAGTCCTATGTCAGGAAAACCTGGCTGCTTTGAGTATGTTGGGCTTACTGAAAAAAGGCATAGTATACTTAAAATGATGAACTTCATGATGGGTGACGTGGGATTATTAATTTATTTTTAGAAAAATTTTGCTATAGGGTGCGTGTGCTCACTGGAGAGACTGAGACAGAAAGCGAGAAATCACCCTTCAGGGGAGATGGCCATGTTGCAATCCCTTCCCCTCCATTCTTCTCTCAGGATCTTGGGCACACACACACACACACACACACACACACATGTGGCCGCCATGAGTTTTAAGTCGCCAGGTCCAGGACTCAAACCATGGTCGACTACATGAGAATCCAGTGATGTAAGCATTTCACCATCTGCTGATCATGACTTAGGGGAATTGCTAAAGAAAACATTTGACAGTTCTCAGTGTTTGGAATTTGGTCTGGCCTTTGCAACATAACCCTCCACCTGAGATGTGAGCCACTGAGTAACTCATACTCCAGGGGGGGAGGTCAGAGCTTGTGATCTGAGAGTCATTTTCAGTAAAGAATAAGATAAAGTTGAAGTTTACACATCTCAAAATAATGGTATGGATTTCATATTTAGAGTACCCATGGCATACGGGCTACTACATTACTTGCTGGGATTTCAAAAATGAGTGAGAAATTGTCTGTGTTCTTCAGGAGTCCCTAGACAATGAGATTTATCAGAGTAGGGGGAAGTACTTCCAATCTGGGGTGAGGGGATGTATTGCTATAGTACAGACAATCACATGAAACTGGAGCTGTCTCAGCCAGACTGAGGGGTTAGAAATAACTGCTGGAGTCGAAGCAGTAGGTCTGTGTAGGATGGTACAGTAAATACAAACCTGAAAGAGAAGCCTATGGATGCCAGGACGGGAAGTAAGGAGCCATTGAATACTTTGGCCCAAGGAACTGACATGACAGAAGTCTCCTTCAGGACCCCAGTGGTCCTGCCCCTTAGCTGTTATTTTGCATTCCACAATTTAACTTTCTGCAGTTTCAGTTACCCATGGTCACCCATGAGCTGAAAGCAGGTGAGTGCTCTGCAATAGAACAAGCTATTTGAGAAGGAGAAAGAGGCCAAGTTCCTGTGATTTTTATTACCACATATAGGCATAACTGTTCTCCTTTTAGTTATTGTTGTTACTCTCTTTACTGTGCCTAATTTATAAATTAAACTTCATCATAGGTCTGTACGTATACCTAAGAAAACACCGTCTGTAACACTTTCCCCTTATCCCTTGTGGATGAGAGAATATTACTGTATTTCTCTTATAATCTATTATCCTTTTTTATTTTAGAAAGCCAAGATAAATGAGTCATATCAAAAACTTAATGAAACATTTGAACCAGGTAGGAGTTATTTTGCTTGTTTGTATTGATTGATTGATTGATTGATTGATTGCTATAGGGCGTGTGTGCTTGCCTGACAAAAAGAGAGAGAGAGACAGAGAAAGAGGGAAACTGAGAAATCACCCCCCAGAAGGGATGGCCACACTGCAAGCCCTTCCTCTTTTTCCCCTCAAGATTTTGGGCATGCACACATACATGCCTGATGTGTTTTTCAAGTTGCGGGTCCAGAACTCAAACCATGAAATCAGCCACATGAGATCTAGCACCTTAACCACCCCACTCTCTGCTGGCCCAGAAATATTCTTTCATTATTTTTTAAATTTACCAGAGGGTGTGTGCACTCTCTGGAGAGGGGATAAAGAGGGAGAGAGGAAATGAGAAAGTGTCCCCCGCCATGGGAAATGGTCACACCACAATCCCTTCTCCTTCATTTTTCCTTTCAGGATTTTGAGTATGCATGCACAGGTCCCCACCATGTTTTTCAAGCCTCTGGGTCTGGATTTGAACTGTGCTGTTGGCCATGTGGAATTCAGCTGTCTTCACCACCACACCACTGGCTTGTCTAAATATTCTTACTGATGCCATTTACTAACAGGACAGAGACTTTGAAGTGCTAAAGCTGGGTCGAGAGTTGTGTTTGAAAGAGAGTGACGGTTACAGGCACAATGACATAGTGGACTCTGATGTTTTGACCCTCTGTAGCATAAAACTATAGCCCATTTCCAAAGAGCTTTATGGGAGCTCTGGGATGACCCCGGTCAGATTGTCCTCAAACATTACATGGTCACCACATTAACCCGGCAAGAACTGGCTTGTTTGTGGAACTTGGAGGTCATTTGGTTTTCAGAGGAACCTTCAGGTCAGTTTGGGAAGGAAGCATGTTGAATACACACATCGTGGGATAGTCCTACCAGGACATATCCTATAACAAGATGAACAACAACAAAAATGACAAAGTTCTTATCTATGCAACATCCAGAATGACTCATGAAGAAATTGTGTGAGCAAGAAGCAAAACACAAAAAGTACATACTCTGGGATCCCATGTAGGGGAAATTTGAGAACAGGTGAAAATAATCTGTAAGTGATAGACTTGGTCAAGTGATGGCTACGTCTGAGAGATCCGTGTTGACTGTATGAGGAAACATTCTAAAAGTAGGTGAGTGATAGAAATGTCCCATAACTGCCTGATCTGTGAGATATCTATATCTATATCTATCTATATCTATCTATATCTATATCTATATCTATATCTATATCTATATCTATATCTATATCTATATCTATATCTATATCTATATCTATATAAATACACACACACTTAAGTTCACTGAGCTCTACACTTTATGTGCTTTATTGTATATATGAACTAGCTCAGTTAAAAAATTTCAAAGTAGGTATTTTTTTTCTATGTGGTCCATTATTCTCATTTTTTAGAGAGAGAGATAGGGCATATGCACTCACCAATGAGACAGAGACAGACAGACAGACAGAAAGTGAGAGACTACCCCCTCTTAGGATTTTGGGCATGCACATACACGCGCCCAGTGTGAGTTTTAAGCCACCAGGTCTGGGACTCAAACCGCAGTCGACTTTGTGGGAGTCCAGCGTCATAACCATTATGCCATCTGCTGGGCCTCCATTATGCTCTTTTCCTCCCTTTCCTGTGCTGGAAGGAAGGCCCCTTGGTGTTCTCGGTTACGTCTATGGATGCTGGAAAGTCTGTCAAAGAGAAAGGAGCCTGAGCACCTTCAGGAAGCTACAGAGTGAATACCATGAGTCACTGCCCTTGAAGGTGAGAGAGGTCCTGTCTCCTTTGGAGAGCAAAGAACTTGGGGTCTGGAGGACCGTGGCTTTCTGGTGAGTGAACACAGAAACACTAAGATGGTGGAAGGGGGAACCTCAGATACCCTGGGAAACTTTGACAAAAACGATCTAAAGTTTTTGAAGTCATCAAAAAAACCCATATACATATATGGGTTTGTGTGTTGGGGGAGTCTTCAACATGTTCATAGAAAAATGCATATTATGAGCAAACTATGTGTGGATTTTAGCTTTTTATTGCACCCAAATAAATGACTACTTTAACTCCATTTTCCCATAAACCATGTGAAGTCCTCTTGTATATGTGTATATATATTTTATTATGCCAGTGTTTATTGAAAGGCCTCAGGTGGTCTAAGAGGAAAATCTTTATATTTTCATGCAAACTATCTGAAAGAATTGAGCATTGTTCTTTCTTTTCTTCTTCTTCTGTTTTTTTTTTTTGGTAGATTTTTTTTGCCCAAGGGCATGTGTGCTTCCTAAAGAGAGAGACAGAGACAGTGAGAGGGAAAGTGAGAAATCACCCCTCCAGAGGGGATGGCCACACCTCAGTTCCTTCTCTCCCATTCTGCTCCACACACACATGTTCCTGGCAGGAGTTGGAGTCACCAGGTCGGTGACTCAAACCGTGGCCGGCTGTGTGAGTCCAGCGATACAACCGCTACACCATCTGCTGGTCCCAAGAGTTCCGCACTTCAGTCCGGAGTACTGCTGAAGAGTCAAGGCTGAGAAGGAAGAGGTTGGGGCGCAGCTGGCACAGAGCACACCCGTCTTTCCCTTCTTTACTCGCCTCACAGTGCTTTGCCAAGT
The DNA here is from genome assembly GCF_000334495.1 of Tupaia belangeri chinensis. Taxonomy (NCBI): domain Eukaryota; kingdom Metazoa; phylum Chordata; class Mammalia; order Scandentia; family Tupaiidae; genus Tupaia; species Tupaia belangeri. The sequence continues at coordinate 1,859,410 of NW_006160005.1, forward strand.
TCCACTGTTGGCTCTTCCAATCTTCATTTGTCCTTTCAGCATTTTCCTCCAAGTACAGACTGAACCTTTCTAATAGCACACGCACACTTAGGAGGGTTGCTTGGGTCACCAGCTTTTGCCTTCTGGCTTTTGGTTTAGATTTTCAGGACTTCGACCAGTCTGTAAGTGGGAGTACAGATCAGCAGAAGGAACTTGGCAGAGCTCACAGGTGAACAGCTGACTTTGAAAAGAAGACTGACGTTTTGTGGCTGAACTAAAAGGAGCTTCGGAGGACCCATGGGGGAGCCATGGCCCCTTTAGTTGCTAGAGACTAGTCCACATTTTTAGCTAGATCAAATTTTTAAACAGATTTTTTTTTTTTAAGCACTTGAAGCATCTTCAGTTGAACAAGAACACTTAGCTGGCCTGCCGTTTTCAAAGGGTTTGCATTGTAGACAGGGCAAAGGTGGAGATATTTATACAGATCCTTGAAGTACACCAGCATCTAAATGAGTGTGTCCTTATTAAATACTCATGGGAGGAAGTAGATCCAAATTTCTTTATCTCTTTTTCTCTCTTTTTTTCTCTTTATCTCTTTCTTTGTTTTATTTTTATTTTAAAAATAATTATTTAGTTCATTTTATATATTATTATTATTATGTTAATTTGCTATAGGGCACATACACTCACCGGAGAGATAGAGAGGGAGGAAAAATGAGAAAGCAAGCCGCCAGGTCTGAGTGTCGAACCACAGTCAGCCATATGGGAGTCTAGCACCTAAACCACCATGCTACTTGTTGGCCCTCTTTCTTTTAGTTTTTAATTGCTGGAGCATGTGTAGTTCACCAGAGAGGGAGAAAGAAGGAGACCAAGAAAGTACCCCTAGGGGGGCATGATCATGTTGTGATCCCTTCTCTATTTCTCCATCCTGTTGAGATTTGGAACACACATGCACACACACCTGGTATCTTTTCCAAGCTGCTGAGGCTGGGTTTTGAACCATGGTTGGCCATGTAGGATTCAACTTTCTTAAACACTAAGCTACAGGGCTTGCCCATGAGCCCCTTCCTGTTGGATGGAACCCTGGGAATGGCCACAGTTCTCCCACTTCCTGACAGATATGCAGTGAGTGCCAAGCATGGAAATGGAATTGATCTGAGCCCCTTCCCTCCCTTCAAGGCCCCCTTCTTCTTGCCCACAGAATCAGGGTATTCTGGGACTAAGGTTTTTTCACCCAGCCACCCTAGGTTTAAGTAATTATTTAGATCTGAGAAGGTAGCTTCTCATTCTGAACTACTCATGACTTATCAAAGGAAGTCTTCTAATGGACTCTATTTCCCTGTTTCCTAGTGAGGAGGCATCTGGGGTAGAAGATGAAAAGGTGAGTCACCATCATTTCCTGGGGTGAACATTAAAAGTGCAGCATAATTAGGATAGATTTAGGTTACAGTAGAGTCCTGGATGGGCTTTTATTTGGGTAGGATTGTATGATCAGAGATATAGATTGACCAATTCATCCATCCATCCATCCATCCACCCATCCATCCACCCATCCATCCACCCACCCATCCACCCACCCATCCATCCACCCATCCATCCACCCATCCATCCATCCATCCATCCATCCATTCACTCATCTACCTATTCATCCCCTCACCCACCCACCCATCCATCCACCCATCCATCCACCCATCCATCCACCCACCCATCCATCCACCCATCCATCCATCCATCCATTCACCCATCCATCCATTCACCCATCCATCCACCCACCCATCCACCCATCCACCCAGTCAGCATTTATCAACTATATACTATGTGCCAGACATGGTTCTAGGCTTTCGGGTATTCTGCTGTTTGAGGCAAAGTCCTTATTTTCATGAAGCCTACATTTTAGTCAGAGAGATTGATGAAACAAAAGCAAAAGTGTAAATAATTTCTTGTGGTGCATGCTGTGAAGCCATCAAAGTGAGCTAACACTCTAAAACACTGGGAGATTATTAGCCGTTACTGTGGGTTCCAGTTCAAACTCTTAGACTCTAAACATTCCTCTTTCATAGCTAAAGTTTTCTCTTCTAAATTCTTCTGCGATGAAAGTTTGGGCCCTCTGTATGAGATTTTTGTTTGGCGGGGTACATTGCAGTGGGCAAGGTTGGGCAGGGACAGGGTGTATTGTGCTTATTTGAATGGCAGATCTGTTTGTGTGTAAAATGAAACTAGAGAAGCACACAGGAAGGGACCCATCAAGTTAGGGAGAGGCCTGTGGCATTCTGGAAGCAGATACAAGATGGCGTTCCCATTACCATTCTCTAAGTCTGCAGAGGTCATAATAAAGCTGTGACTAGCTATCTGTGGAGGATGCAAAAGAATCCTGGCTCCTTCCCATTTCAGTGGGGAGGAGCCAGCCACTGTGACTCACTGGAATGTCATTGCTCTTCACAGATGGCTTATTGCTGGAAGGAGAAGAGACCAGTGCTCACGCACAACATGGTCAGATTTGGTCCCAGGACTCTGGTTGGAGCCAGTAAGGCGAAGTGAGTAGATTATGAGCCATGGTCTTGCTATTTTTATGCTTTTCTTTCTTTTCTTTTTTGTTTTAAGTTTACCTCTCTCTCTCCTGACAAGAACTCTCAACAGGGTTTCATGCCACAACCCTCCTCCCCAAAGCCTTTCTGAGCCAGCCAGGATGATAGGTATGTGTGTATTTCTGGCATGGACCAGTCAATCTGGGAACCAAACCCTGATCTTCCCTATGGCTTCCAGCATTGCAGAACATTAGCAATGGTGTCAGGCCATCTTTGTTTCTCCCTTTAAACCATTGCAATCAGCTGTCCACACCCTAGGCTGTGAGACTGTTCTTGCTAGGTTGTCACTGGCTTATCTGATGGCATTTTATAAATGCCAATTATAATGGCCTTCTTTCCACCCCAATCTCCTCTCTATAACATTTGACATTACGAGTCATTGTTTTTCTGGAAAGTTCTTTTTCTTAGGTGTTTGTGACACTGTGAGTTCCCTACAAATTCTGTGGTGAACCATATTGGCAATTGAGAAGGTGGAGCTGGGAGAAGCTTCAGGAAGTAGGAAACCATCCAACTGAGCTTAGAGGGATGAAGGGAGGATGAGTTCATCAGCTGGAGAAGAAGGCAAGACTGTGCCTTCACCTCAGCTCCTGGTTTATTCTCTAATAAAAGATATAAATAACTGAAATAGCATGTCGTTCTCTTTTTTTCAGAGATGAGTTTCTGGGAATGGCTCTTGTCAGAAGGGTAAGTCTTGGAGCATGTTAAAGCCAAGTTCTACTAACTTGCATGTGTAGCAGTTTAATGGCAGGGGCTGAGGGGCTGGTTCTCTTTTTAGACAGAGTCTTTCCATGTTGCCCAGACCAACATTAAGCTCTTGATCTTCCTGCCTCAGCCTTCCCAAATCACTGAGATTACAGGTACACACCTTATGGCCAGTCTTTAGGGTGGAGCAGGAATCGAACCTGGGCTTTCTGTGTGGTCCCAGCCTGAAGAGCATAGCTTTTTTAGTAGTGTGAGCCACGGTCACTGGACCATAGGCTGCCTCTTTGAATGTCATCCACAAAATATTTTAACTTCTGCTGACTCCAACTTAAGTTCTAGGAGCCAATTTCAAGGTTCCTGGGAAAATGGAATGTAAGTGTGAGTTTATTTGGGTGCAAAACATTTTGAAATCCATGCATAGTGTTTTCATAATACACTGTTTCCATGCGTTTTTTGAAGACCTCTCATATTGAAACCAACCCAGAATGAGCAACCAAGAATTAAAAATTTAATCAATCTAGTAACTTATTGTGGAGACCCAAAATGCCTTATTAAATTCTGCTACCTTTCCCAAACTTGTCTAAAATATTTTGTTGATTGGATTCAAGTTGGTCTTCTAAAGAATTATTTGTTTAATTTATTTTTATTTTTAATTTGCTATAGGGCATGTGCATTTGAAAGAGAGAGAGAGAGAGAGAGAGAGACACTCCAGGTCTGGGACTTGAACCACAGTTGGTTATGTGGGAGTCCAGAGTCTTAACCACGATGCCATCTGCTAGCTCCCAAACGGGTCTTCTAATTAAACAGGTAGGTTAACTGATTTAGTTCTCTTCAGAATTTTAGTGTGCCAAGAGCAACCTGATCTAAATGATATCTTGTGGTTATTCTCAGACAGCCCAAAAGAAGAAAGGAAACCAAGCTCCTCTGACCCACAACCTGGTCAGATTTGGCTCAAGGACCCTCGTGGGAGCCAAGAGGGCAGCAGATATTTCTGACCAGTGAGTAGATTCAGGGCTGCAGAAATTCAGGGATGGGGAGACTTTGCCAAACAGATATTTGGGACCTAAACTATCATAACGCTAAAGAACTGTGAAGTTAGAAGGGCCTTTGGGATGCTTCTTGTCCAAGCCAATCTGTTTCACACCTAAGAAGACGGCCTTGGTCATGGCCGTGCAGTGACAGAGGAAACATGACTTAGTTGAGAAATGACTGCTATAGGACTGGGTGGGTACTAGGAGACTGGGAGTGAGGGTTGCGTGTGCAAGTGCACAAGCGCGTGTTTACATATATATTTTTCTTTCTTTCTTTTCCTCCGAAGGAAGACCTCTGAAAGCTCTTAGCAGCACTAAGATTCGATATATGTATCTTTGGGGCCACTAGATGGCATGGTGGTTAAGATACAGGACTCTGATGGCTGATCGTGGTTCAAGGCCTAGACCCAGTGGCTTGAAAATCATGCCAGGTGTGTTGCGTGCATGTCCCAAATCCCAGGAGGAGAATGGAGGAGACGGGATTGTGAAATGGCCATCCCCCTGGGGGGTGATTTCTCACTTTCCATCTCTGGCAAGTGCACATGCCCTATCGCAAAAACCAAAGCAAATAAATAAATAAATATCACACACACACACACACACACACACGTATCGTTCTTTTCTGTTTCATTCTCCCTTTCTGCTTTCCCTTTTGTGGGCTAGTCCCCTTGCATGAGTGCGTGGAAGGCTGTATGTCTCGCAGATCCTACTTTCTCTTTTTTAGGCCCCTTTGGGAAAGTATTATTTCATATTACCACAAAAGGGGTTAAGTGAAAGAGACTACTACTTTGGCTTAAGGATATTTTCCTGTTGTATTAGTCAGGTTTTGCCACACAATCATTGATAGTATGTGTGCGTGCGTGTGTGTGTGTGTGTGCATGTATATATGCACACACATACATACATGCACATACACATGTGAAGAAATTTTAAGGAACTGGCTCACATGATTGTAAAGCATTGGCCAGTCCAAAAACCGGTGGGCGAGGCTGTCAGTGGACACTCAGGAAAGAATGGAGGTGCAAATCCAAGGCCGTGTGTTGAACAACCAGGAAGAACTACATTGGCGATGAAATCTGAAGGCGATTTGTGGCAGAATTCCTTCTTGTCTGGGGGAGATCAGCCTTTTGTTCAGGCCTTCAGCTGATTGAATGAGGCTCACCTGTATTATGGAGGACAGTCCTATTTACTCAAACTTTATTAATTTAGGTATACATCTCATCCAAAAACCTTCATGGAAACATCCAAGATAACATTTGATAGAATATCTGGGCACCATAGCCCATACAAGTTGACATATAAAATTAACTATCAGGCCCACTTTTTGTTTCTATCCCTGGAACACTTTTTGGGGTTGAATTTTCTTTCTTTCCTTTTTTTAATAGATTTTACTATAGGGTGCGTATGTTTGCTGGAGACACAGAGACAGAAAAAAAATCACTCCCTGGGGGGATGGTCACACAGCAATCCCTTCTCTTCCATTCTCAGGATTTTGGGCGTGCATGCTCAGGTGTCCGGCATGAGTTTTAAGCTTCTGGGTCCAGGATTTGAACCACCGTCAAGTGTGTGAGAATCCAGCAACATAACCGTACACCATCTGCTGGTCCCATAGGGGCTGAATTTTTTAGACATATGAACCCTCCTTTGCTCTATCGCAATGGCTTCCTTTGTTATATTTTATATCCATCGTCCACTCATCCCTGCATCAGTACCCTAGGGTTACCATTTTCTCCGTTTTTTGGACGAGGAGGTGGAGGCTGGGGAGTCCAGGTAATCTGCCTGGAATTTCTCTGTGCGTAACAGACCACATCCGGGTCCAGTCTTGCGGTTCTGGAGCGGAAGTCCTCAATCACTATGGCCCCCGAGTTCCCTAAGTGGATCAGGAAAAACACAGGCTCGGGATGGATCTCAATCCTTCTTGGCCTCACCCCATTCCAGACACCACGAGTCTAACAGTCCTCCCTGTTCTTTGTCTAGGGAGGAGGCAGCGGACGTTATGTATCAGAAAAAGGTGAGCGGCCATGCTAAAGGCACGGGACTTGTTAGCCTTCAGACTTATTCTCTATCCGGGAGAAAGAGGCTTTCCGTCAGGGCACCTGTGACTTTGTTTGGGCCCGCCTAATTGATCCTGAATGGTAAAAGAAAAGGTCTACAGTCATACAGGAAAATCCCAAGGACGATGTTTCTGCACAGATGACTGAACACGATATTCCTTACTAAAGGAGGTGACTGATTCTGGGCATGCGCGTTTCTACACATTTGCCTGCATCCACGCGATCAGGATGTGTCTCATAAGACATGGTATCTTAGCATCGTGTCATGGTTTACAGGGCAACTGTATGTTTTTTCCCTTAAGAGTATTAAAAAGAAAGTCAGTGGTAACTTAGATTTTTTTTTTTTTTTTTGGAGAGGTTTTTGCTATAGGGAAGACAGAAAGAAAGTGAGAAATTGAGAAATCACCCCCACCCCCGGGGGCGGGGGTGGCCATGCCACAGTCCCTTCTTCTCCATTCTTCTCTCAGGATATTGGGCATGCACGCACACGCTCCTGGTGTGAATTTAAACCACCAGGTCTGGGACTCGAACCGTGGTTGGCTACATGGGAGTTAAGCGACAAAGCCATGACGCTAACTGCTGGTCCCAGTGGTAGCTTAGATTTAATGAAATATAGTAGTTGAGTCATGTAAGTGTTAGGTCATATTGACTGTTTCTTACAGTGCTTATTCCTTATGTGACTCTTGGGTTCGCTTTTCAAAATTTTAGAATCCTCAGGAAGTGAATATTAGCTTTTACATGTATATGCATATGTGTGTATAGTGCTATGATTTTTTGGGGGGGGGGTATAAAGCACATGTGCATGCCAGAGAGAGACAGAGACAGAGAGAGAAGGAAAGTGAGAAATCAGGCCCCAGGTAGATGATTACGCCACAATCCCTTCTCCTCTATTCTCCTCTTGGGATTTTGGGCATGCACTCATATACACCTGTGATCTTCAAGCTGCCGGGTCCAGGACTCGAACCATGTGGGATCCAGCCACCTTTACCTCCATACCTGTTGCTGGCTCCAGTCCTATGGATTTTAATTGTGTGTAGATTCATGTAATCACCACCATAAAGGAGTATACAGAGCGATTCCATAATCCTTCAAATCCGCCTTGGGTTGTCCCTTTATAATCCTTCTCCCCTCCCTCAGACGCCCTCCAACCTTTGGCAAACTCTGATCATTTTTCCATAGTTTTGTGTGAGAACATCATGTAAATGGAAGCACGCACTATGAGGGGGCTTCAAAAAGTTTGTGTAACAATGAGTTTAAAATGGGTTTCTTCTGGTGCAAAAAAATAAAACGTGCACACATAGTTTTTGCACAAACTTTGAAAAAGTTTTGCACATTTTCCATAAACTTTTAAAAAGGGAATCATTATTTATTTAATATATTTTAATTTGCTATAGGGCATGTGCACTCTTGAGAAAGAGAGAGAGAGAGGAGAGAGAGCGAGAGAGAGAGCACCACTCTGAGACTCGCCACAGTTGGTCATGTGGGAGTCCAGTCACTTAACCACCACGCCACCTGCTGGCCCTCCATAAACTTTTTATAACCTTACGTGTAACCTTTAGAGACTGACTTTTTTTTTTTTTTTTTAAGAGAGAAATGTTTGCTATAGGGTGTGTGTATGCTTGTCAGAGAGAGAGAGACAGAAAGTGAGAAATCACCCCCAGATAGATGGCCTTGCTGTTATCCCTTCTTTGCTATTCCCCTCTTGGATTTTGGGCACATACAAACGAGCACAGCATGAGTTTTAAGCCACTGGGTCTGGGACTCGAACTGCGGTCAACTATACGGTCAACTATATGGGAGACCAGTGATAAAATCGTTATGCCATTTGCTGATCCCAATTCTGACCTCTTTTACTTATCTTATCTTTGAGATTAGCTCAAGCGATCACATGTATCAGTATCTAGTTATGGAACAGTATTTTCTTGTATGGATGAAACATGATTTGAAGGAATTTGGATTGTTGTTAGATTTTGGCAATTGTGAACAGAACTGCTATAAACATTTGTGTACAGGTTTTTTGTTTGTTTTGAGAGAGAGAAAGAGCATGTAAGCAGAAGATGGGGGAGAGAGAGGTGTTAGACGCTCTCACTGTGGCAGTGCTCTACCCTGCTTCCCAACGACCTGGGATTATAGACACATGTCACCGTGTTAGCCTGTATAGACTGGTCCAGGATCTGAACCTGGATCTCCCATGTGGCCACAGCTTCATGGGAAAATGACTTACTGCTTGAGCCAATACAGCTAGGCCCCTGTGCAGGTTTTTGTGTAAAGATAAGGTTTTATTTCTTTTGGATAAATACCTAGGCATGAGAATGTGGGTCATGTGACATACAATTCCTTTTCTTTTTTTATATATGATCAGTAATTTAATTATATTCTTGGCAAAAAAATTTAGAACACCAATTTGTGAGGATAAGCTCCATTTGTAAGGGCCAACATGGATCGCAGGTAGCCCTGGAGCTGAGGAACAGCTTTGATTTCTGGTAAAATTTGCGAGTCCACAGTTTTCTGATCCATCTCGTGCTGCTCTGAAATCTCATATTTCTCCTTCTCTCTGTCGAAGATCTCTCCTTCCTGGTGTCTGGGCTTCGGCTTCCGCAGTTTCTTTTTCTTGAAGTAAGCATCAGTAAGGTGCTTTGGGATTTTTACTTTGCTAATATCAATTTTCGTGGAGGTGGCAATGACAAATTTCTGGTGTGCTCTACACAGTGGAACTCAGTTGAGAACCAGTGGTCCAGTTACAAGGAGCAGGCCACTGCTCAGCTGCTCCAGGAAAACCACTCTCCTGCCTCTGTGGCGTCCAGTGAAGATGATCAGAATGGTCCCAGGAGTGGTGCTAGCCCGCAGCTTTCTCACACACTGACTGGAGGGTTTTTGCCGTGGCTCAACAGCTTTCGAGTCACATCTTCGGTAGGATAATACCTAGGCATTTTGCGCAGTTTAACCACCCGTGTACCACCATTCTTGTCTCCACCAACTGGTTTTGTGACAGCGCAAGAACCTTCTCCTTCTTTTTCTTTTCCATCCTGGATTTAGTGGCCAAGTATTTCCTCTTGTACGTGGCCTTCCTGGAATACATGGCAGACCGGGAGTATCTGCCGATGCCCTGGACTTGGACCGGGTTTTGGCTGCAATGGGGCTTCCCCTTCTTGGGCTTTTCAGCCTTGGGGTCACGCTTTTTAACCTTGCCACTGGCATCAGCCTTCTTGGCTTCAGGTTTCTTCTCCTTAGTATCCTGCTTTGCAGCTTTTTCATCTGCCATCTCGTATAGTGGGAAAGAGCTCTTTTTTCTTTTTTTTTTAAAGACAGAGTCTTGGCATCCTGTTCACCCTCCTAGTTGGACATACGGATGCACATCACTGGCCTGGTTCTTGGCTCTTCTACCATTTTTAGAAGACAGGGTCTCATTCTACTGACCTAGCCAACCTCACACCTATGATCCTTCTACGCAGGATTTCCTGAGTTGCTGAAATTACAGGCCCTTGTCACTGTGCCCAGCCTTTAGGCGGGACCAAGAATCAAACCTGGGCCTCCCATGTGGTCCCAGCCTGCAGAGCAGGGCGTCATAGTAACACATGCTACCACGGCTGGGCCATCTTGCCTTTTGTGTAACTGCCAAATGGTTTTCCATAATGGTCTTACCGTTGCACTCCCATTAGAATGTGTGAGGATTCTTCGTTCTGTGTCCTCGTCTGCACTTGGACTTGTCGGTGTTTTTACTTTAGTCATTCGAATGGGCATGTGGTGGTTTGCATGGTGAGGTCAGGGAAGTGGCAGGGGTGAGGCCAGGCCTGAAGAGTTTCCTTATACTCTGAGTTAGTTGCACTCGGACTCCTTACACTTTGTTTTACTTTAAGATGTTTAATATGGGGGCCAGCAGGTGACATAGTGGTTACAGCTCTGGACTCCCACATGGTTGACTGCAGTTCAAGTCCCAGGCCTGGCAGCTTGAAAATCACGCTCTGTGTGTGTGTGTGTGTGTGTGTGTGTTCATGCCAAAAGCCAGAGAGTAGAATGGAGAAGAAGGGATTGCAGTGTGGCCATCCCCTCTGGGGGGAGGGAAGTTATTGCTCACTTTCCCTCTCACTGCCTCTCTGTCTCTCTCCAGCAAGCACATGCACCCTATAGCAAAAACCTTAAAAATGTTTAATATCAATTTTTTCTTTCTTAAAAAAGTTAATTTTATTCTTGATAGAGAGTTCATATTTACATGTGAGAGAGGGAGAGGGGAGAGAAAGATTCTTTTTTAAAAAAAGAATTAGTTATTCAATTTTATTTATTCATTCATTTATTTTAATTTGACCAGAGAGAGACAGAGACAGAGAGATAGCAGAGGGAAAGTGGGAAAGCAAGCTGCCAGATCTGGGACTCGAACTGTGGTCAGCCATGTGGGAGTGTCCAGCGCCTTAACCAACATGCCACCTGCTGGTCCCCGGAAAGAAAGATTCTTGACAGAGTCTTGTCATGCCATGACCCACTTTTCCCAGCCCTCCAGCTCATCAGCATCTCGGGCACATACCACGTGGCCTGGCAGGACCTGAACCTGCTGTTGCCCATGTGGTTTCCAGTGTTGCAGTTCAGCAGCTCCTGCCTGGAGGCTGGGCCTAATATCAGCTTTTATTATCTAAAAATACTTGATGAGAGCTGGCCCATAGCTCACAGTTAAGTGGAAGCCAGATCCCACATGGCTGACCAGAGTTCGAGTCCCAGCTCAGGTAGTTTACGCGGCAGCCATGTACACGTGTCCAAGATCCTGACAGGATGGAGAATTGGGAGAGAAAGAACTGTATCCTGCTGGGATGGGGGGAGAGCTGCTTTTCCTCTGCTGCTCTTTCTTTCGCGCATGCACACGCACCCTCTGGCATAGTAAAAAGAAAAAAAATTAAATTGACGAGAAATGAGTGAAATATGGGTGGACATTTTGGGGGTGCTGGTGAAGTCCTGCTTTTCAGTCTGAGTGCTGATTGCTGGGTGCTTTTGCTCTGCGAGAATCCACTGACCTTACCGTTAGGGTCTGTGTGCGCTTTTCCACGGGTATCTTGTGCTAAAGTCGAAAAGTTTGCTGAAAACTAGAGATACTTTTAGACTCTGGGATTGCTCATGAGTAAATCAGATAAAACAATTTTACTTTTCACTGTATAGCCTATTGTGTTGCTTTACCCATGGTTTCATAGGTAACCTTTATAAAATAATATTTAAAGGGATTTTCAGCGTATCAGCTGTAACAGAAGAAAGAAGTGGGCCTCTGCAGGCATGTGATGAAGATTGCCCAAGACAGACTCCTAAGAGGAAAAGCAAGTTAAGGAACAGTATGGTATAGTATGATGCTTAAATAAAGAAAAAAGACTGGGAAGCTATCTACCCATTGACTTGACAGTGTTTATTTATTTACTTTCCCTTAACAGTATCCCTAAGGAACAGGATTATAGTAGGGGGTTGGGACTTTCTTTTCAATAGTATACTTTTCTGTATGGAACTTTTAACAGTGAATATGTATGAGCTTAATAATTACAAAGGGCCATAAAAAATAGAAATGTTGGTCATGGGGGCTGGCAGGTGGCACAGTGGTGAAAAGTCTGGATTCCCACATGGCTGACCGCGGTTTGAGTCCTGGACCTGGAGCTTACTTTCTCACTTTCTCTTTCTCTCTGCTCTGTCTCTCTCTGGTCAAATAAAATGATAATAGTAACAAGAAATGAAATGAAATAAATATTAAAAAAAGAAATGTTGGCTCTAAAATAATAGCACTGAGCCAGCACATGATGTGGAGGTTAATGTGGCTAGATCCCACATGGCCACTTGTGAGGTTCAAGTCCTGGATCCAGCAGCTTGAAAAAAACACACTGGGCACATGTGCATGCATGCTCAAAGTCTCAAGAGGAGAATGGAGGAGAAGGGATTGTGGGAGGCCATTCCCTCTTGAGGTTGCTTTCTCATTTTCCCTCTTTCTCCCTCTGGCGAGCTCTTATGCCCTATGGCAAAAACTGAGAAAGAAAAAAAAAATAGCAATAATGTTAATAGCACTTATGCAGATATTTGGGTCACTGTGAAGACAGTTTTGCCCCTTGGGATATCTTTAATATCTTAACCAAAGCCGATTTGTCTTGGTGGTATCCATAGCATCTGGTTCATGACAGGTACTCACTCTGCCATTTATAATAAAATGAATTCATAAATGAAGTTATTCTTAGGAAAGATTCAAGTTAGTGTCATTGTTTTCACACACTGCTTTCTACTTTCCATTAACCTGCTGTGCTTCTTTTCTCCCAGAACTAGCTTTAATGAGACCCCAGAGTGAGGGGTGGAATCCTGGGGGATGTTAAAGGCTGCCTGTCCCCCTTGTTGGGCCATTTGCTTAGGGCTCACTTGCTCATCCTCTGACGTGTGTGGTTCAGGAGCTGCTTCTGACTTTCAGGATGTTGAAAAAGTGACACTCTGATAATGAAGGCTTGGAGGTGGACTCTTGTCATCTGAGTGCCCTTTACCTTCATGTTTAAAAAAAAATAGTTATGTAATTATTATTTTTCAATTTGCTGTAGGGTTTGTGCACTCACCAGAGAGAGACACACACAAGGGAGAGAGAGAGAAAGAGAAAGTGAGAAAGCAAGCCACCAGGTTCAGGACTCAAACCACAGTCAGCCATATGAGTGTCCAGTCCCTTCACCACCACGCCACCTGATGGCCTTACCTTCATTTTTAAAAGGTTTATTTCGGGGGGTGAGGGGGAGCACCCTCAACAAAGTCTCAGGCTGCAGTCTTCCCCTGGCCTTCCCAACCAGCTGATCACAGGTGTGTGTGTGCTCCCGGCAGGTACGAGTTGACTTGGGAACCCAATCCTGCTCTTCCATATGGCTCCAGCATCACAGAATGGTATGCTGCAGCTGCACCAGCGTGGCTGGCTTCCCTTTCTTTCAGATGCTCAAAGCCTTTCGTTTACCCCCCAACGGTGCTGTGAAATAAGCACTAGTTCCACCCGAAAGCCATGCAACGGCCCGCATTGCCAGTCAGTTCTGGGGGAGGGGCTCTTCTCAGTTCTGTCTGACCACTCTCCCATAACCTTTTGCAATTTAGGGGTGAATTAGAGGCTTCCCACTTGAGCTAACTGTCTTTAACCTCTCTTGGGTTTCCGCCTGTCAATCTCAGGGACTTAAGGTCTTCCAAGTGGTCCTCCTTGCCCAGAAAGGTGCAGTCACCATTTTCTTTTCTTTTTTTTATTCCTTTAATTTATTTGTTATTGTTATTTTTAATTTTGATCAGAGTGAAAGAGAGAGAGAGAAAGCAAGTTTGGGACTTGAACTGTTGTCGGCTATGTGGGAGTTCAGCTCCTGGACCACCATGCCACCTGCCAGCCCCACAGTTACTGTATTCTTACAAGAATGAACACAACAGCCATTTATATACATGCTGTCAACAAGGCTGGTGTCTTTCTTTAACGTTACGGGGCATATACCCAAGGAAAATAAATTGGTATGGTCGAAGAGATACCTGCACCCCCATGTTCTGCAGCACCCCTTAAAATAGCTACAATGTGGAATCAGCCTAAGTGCTAACAACAGATGAATGGACGAAGAAAATGTGGTTTATAGTCACAGTGGAATGGTATTCAACCACAAGAAAACGAAATCCAGTCATTCGAAACAATATGGAGAAACCGGAAGGAAATAATGCTGAATTAAGTAAGCGGGACACTGAGGATAAATACTGTATGTTTGAATTCTTAAAAATTTGTTTGCCATAGGGTATGTGCACTCTATGGGTGGGAGAGAGAGAGACAGTGAGAGGGAAAGCTCCTCAGAGGAATGGCCACACCACAATGCCTTCTCCTCCATTCTCCTGTGATTTTAAATATGCACACACACACGCCCAGCATGACTGTCAAGTTGCCAGGTGCGGTACTCAAATTAAGATCAACCTGTGGGACGCTAGCACCTTAACCACTACGCTGCCTGATGGCTTTTTTTTTTTTTAATTTTAGCTTTTTTCCAGAGGGTACATGCACTCAGTGGAGAGGGACAGAGACAGAGAGAGGGAGAGTGAGAAATCACCTCCCCAGGGGGAGGGGGTGGTCATGTGAAATCCCTTTTCCTCCATCCACCTCTTAGGATTTTGGGCACGGGGAACCAGCAGTTAGCGTAATGGCTATGTCGCTGGACTCCCACGTAGTCGACCGCGGTTCAAGTCTCGGAACCGGTGGCTTAAATCTTATGCCGTGTGCGTGCGTGCCCAAGATCCCGAGAGGAGAATGGAGGAGAAGGGATTGCGGCGTGACCATCCCCCCTGGGGGGGGCTTTCTCGCTTTCTGTCTCTATGTCTCTGTCTCTCTGGCGAGCGCACGCGCCCTATAGCGAAAACCTCTCCAAAACAACAACAACAAAAAAGGATTTTGGGCACGTACACACATGCGCCTGGTGTAATTCTCAAGCCACCAGGTCCAGGGCTCAAAATACAGTTGGTCATGTGGGAGTCCAGTAATGCCACCTGCTGGCCCCTGTTTTCACTTATTAATGGAAGCTAAAAGAGTACACAGCAGTGACGAGTGTATCAATGGACACAGGATGTTGGGGGTGAAGGAGTTGGGGGGTTGGAATGGTAACATGGCTTACTGACCCTACAGCACAGGTCATGGGGACAGAGAGCTCTGGACTGCTGTGGAACAGCTGGGTAGAGAGAGTTGGCAATAATTCATTGTTTAGTTGAAGAGTGGATTCCAATGTATATGATATGAGGTGACAAGGAACATTTGAGAGAGCGGGTGTGTTTATAGCTCTGATTTGATTAATACACAATGGATATATCTTGCGAAAAACCATCTAGTAGTACTCCATGGATATGTATAACTATTATATGTAAGTTAGAAAGTATAATAACAAAAATTGACATGTAAAGAAATATGAAAAGCTATAAAATAGATCATAAATGTAAACATGTAAATCGTGTATACAAGTGCTTTAAAAAAGAATGTCGGGGGCCAGCAGGTGCCATGGTGGTAGTGGCGTTGGACTCCCACATGGCTGACTGGTTTAAGTCCCAGACCTGGTGGCTTGAAAATCATGCCAGGGGCATGTGTATGCATGCTCAAAATCCCAGGAGGAGAATGGAGAAGGGATTGTGGAGTGACCATCGCTCCTAGGGGCTGATTTGCACTTTCCCCCTCTTAGTCTTTGTCTCTCTCCAATGAGCTCATGTGCCCTATGGCAAAAACTTAAAAAAATAAATAAAAGGATAATGGATATCACATAGGAACCCATTGCTAAGATTAAGAAACACCCACTTGGCCGGTATTTCTAAGTCCCAGTGTCTGTCCTTGGTCACGTCTCCACTCCTAACCATTACACAGAGCACCATTCTCCAGATACCTGGTCATTCTTCCCTGGCTTTTCTTCAGAGTTGGACCAGATGTCTATTTAAGGGCCAGCAGGTGGCATGGTGTTTAGGGGGGCGCTGGACTCCCACATGACTAACCGTGGTTCGAGTCCTGGACCTGGCAGCTTCACCTTACCTCTCTGTGTCTCTCCCCTCCCCCTCGGTCAAATAAGTAACAACAACAACAACAAAAAGTTAAATCATTAAAGGGAACCAGCAGTTAGCATAATGGTTATGTCGCTATACTCCCACGTAGTTGACCGTGGTTCGCGTCCCAGACCCGGTAGCTTAAAACTCACGCCGGGCGCGTGTGCATGCGTGCCCAAGATCCCGAGAGGAGAATGGAGGAGGAGGGATTGTGGCGTGGCCATCCCCCCCTGGGGGGTGATTTCTCGCTTTCTGTCTCTATGTCTCTCTGTCTGTCTGGCAAGCGCACGCACCCTATAGCGAAAACCTCTCCAAAAAAAAAAGAAAAAGAAAAAAAGACGTCTATTTACAC
Organism: Tupaia belangeri chinensis; assembly: GCF_000334495.1. Taxonomy (NCBI): domain Eukaryota; kingdom Metazoa; phylum Chordata; class Mammalia; order Scandentia; family Tupaiidae; genus Tupaia; species Tupaia belangeri. Next base: position 1,875,623 of record NW_006160005.1, read on the forward strand.
CTACATAGCATATTCATTAATTTTGCTTCTTTTTGAATGATAAGTACTTTAAATTTGTCCTACTCTGTATTTTCAATTTTTTTAAAGAGGTTTATGCCTTAGGGTGTGTGCAGTCACCAGAGAGAGAGACAGAGATGGTGAGAGGGAAGGTGAGAAATCATCCTCCAGGCGGTTGGCCACACCACAATCCCCTCTCCTCCATTCTCTTCCTGGCATCTTGGGCACACATACACATGCCTCGCATGAGTTTCAAGCCACTGAATCTGGGACTTGAACTGCGGTCAACCATGTGGGAGTCCAGCGACGAAACTGTTATGCCATCTGCTGGCCCTCAGTTTTGCAAATTTTAATTAAAGGCAATTGCTTGAATCTAGAGTCATTAATTTATTTGTCTTTTTTTTTTTAATGAGTGGTCATAGCTAAGCTGGAAATAGTTTTCTATTTGACAAAATTCTCTCTTCGTCATTGCAACCTATTATTCCATTTGCTTCCCTTCTACAAAGCCTTAGGTGACTAGGTAAATTTGTGAGAGGTGGAGCCATCTTGCTCTGGAGAATTAAGTGCTGAGACCCCATAGATTGAGAGTCAGACCGGACATCTCAGCAAGCCAGAGCTGGGTGGGAGCAGAGACCCCGCGTCAGCACCCCAGGGCAACCGCAAAGAGAGACAAATGTGGCGGACACACAAAGAGAATCCCACGACAGACCATGTGGGGGGAGAGAGGAATGAAGAGGCGCTTACAAATGAAGAGGTGCTTCCAAAATATGAGGAATCTTTTTTTAAATTACTATTTTTAGAGATTTTTGCCATAGGATATGTGCTTGCCAGAGAGACAGAAAGCAAGAAATCACCCACTGTGGCCAGGCCACAGTCCCTTCTCCTCCATTCTTCTCTGGGATTTTGGGCATGCACGCATGGCCGGTGTGAGTTTCAAGCCTCTGGGTCTGGGACTTGAACTGCAGTCAACTATGTGGGAGTCCAGTAACGTAACCGCTGGTTACGTACTGCTGGTCTCTCAATATGAAGAATCTTTGGACAAGTTCATGAAAAATGCACATTATGGAAAAAAAAAACTATGGATTTCATTTTTTTCTTTGCACCAAAATAAACTCATAGTTTGGTTCAATTATCCAAAGAACTTTTTGAGTCTCCTTAATATCCCTGTTTTCAAGAACTTGATGTTTTCTTTTTTGAGTTTTTTTTTATTATTTTAATAAACTTTTTACATGAATGAGTTCAATTAAATTTCATTTTCTTACAAACTACGTGTCCCTAACACAGTGTGGGTGCACCTCAAATGGTGCTGTCTCCAGAAAGCGTTTAGTTTTAGTTGGACTTTCTGTAAACACAGAAATTGAGATCAAGACTGGGAGGAGATGGCTATGGGGAAGGTGCTTCCTGTCCCCTGTTTCCCGCCCCAACCAAGGGTGTAGGAGTGAAGGAATAGTAAGATTGACACAGGGAAGAAAAAAACAAGTGTGCTTTAAGGGGCTGATCCCCTTGTGTGCAGCTGAGCTCAGATCTGTGGCAGACTTTATGAGCAACCATGTAGAATGTGCCATGTAGAATGTATTTCGTCCTCCAAACGGTGAGAGGTTGGGGCATTGCCCACCAACCCCTGTGGTTGAAGGTTGTCCCCAGGGGCATTAGCTCTTCTACAATGCTATACTGTACCTTCAAGGGCAGGAGGAGCTCTCTGTGCTTTGGAGCAAGACAGAAAAGTGCGAGTGGAGAGATGAGGTGGAATGAAGTGGCTTGCATGCGAACCTTCCAACATGGCTGCCGTTGAAATGGGGATGGAGGAGTTGTGTCATGGATCTGTTGTTTATATACCAGGACGTTCTTGTTAACAGAGCACTGTCCAGTCCAGACCAAACTTCCTAGCTTTTCCAATGGATGCTTTTTTTTTTTTTTTTGCAACTAATATAACCTAAAGCTCCCCCAGTGCCAGTGTGAACTAGGGCATGCCAGGAGGGGGTTTTGCCTGATCTGACCTTAATTTAGAAACCTCATCTAGTTCCACATGGAAAGACTGATAGGCCATTGATCTTTATAGTCATTGGTCTTTTTAGCCCAGCCATCTCCACTTCCAAGTCCCAGCTCTGCCATGGACCAGCTGTGTGGCCGTGGTTAGACTGCCTGCCCAGGTTTCCGAGCCCGTTTCCTCGCTGGTGGAAATGGAACCAGTGAGTGAAAGACCCTTGTGAGATAGCAGGTGGTCGTAAGTGCTCAGTGCATGAGGGGACCTCAAAAACTTTGTGCAAAATGGAATTAAAGGATGAGTTCATTTTGGTGCATAATAATTGAAATCTAAGCATAGCTTTTTTCATAAAATGTATCTTCTGTGAACTTTTTGAAGACTCCTTGTCTATTATTAGGTCATCGGAAAAGTCATGACACATTTTTGGATAGAAAAAATATGTGACAACTTTTCTGATGACCCAATAGTTCTCTCGCCTCCTCTAGGTACCTTGAAAGAAAAGCTATTTTTCTTGGAAATTATGGTTTTCCTTTCTTCCTGGAAGGGCATCTTTATTTTATCTTGGGAAGCCAACCCTTCCCCATTCTGCTCTTATTCAGGCAGAGCTGACCACACCCCCTCTGGTGTGAGCGGGGCCAGGCGCTCAGACGTGGTTTTTCCAAGATGGCCAGACTCAGTGGTGCCAGTACTGGGGAGGAGGAGTCTTTCTACCCGGCTTCTAGTAGTCAGGACACAATCCTGGAGCTGTTGGTGTCCATCTTGTCATGGTGAAGAGAAGAGCGTGCTCGGAGTGAAGTCCACACGTGGCTGAGAGATGGCAAAAAGGACCGAATCCTGGTGGCATCATTGGAATGCCTGACTCTGACTGTACCTGACTAAGACTTTCCATTTGTTTGGGTGAATAAGTTTGAGTTGACTACCTGCTGCATGGAACCCCCAAAGTCATAACTGACACGGTGTCTTAATCCATCATTGTCCTGTTACCTGACAATGTTACCAAGTAATAGGTTTATTTGGTTCATGATTCTGGTGACTGGAAAGTCCAATATCAGACCGGGCTCTGGTACCACAGGGCCACATGGCTGATGGAAGCAGAAGGCAAGGCAGGCATGTATGAAAAGGGAGGAAACAGAATCCCCCACTTCCTGCTTGTCCCCCCTATGCCCCAGAAGACTGGATAGTGCCCAACCATTAGGCCCCAGCTCTGAAAGATCTCACCACCTCCCAATGCCATTACACTAGTGACCCAGCTTCCAGACAGAAACCAAGGGGGGATTACCATTATCCCAATCTCAGCACAGAACAGAGGACTTCCCAAGAATCCATACGATCAGCCAGAAGAGATGGAGTGCCAACAAGGGTGAGCGTTTATGGACAACCAGGTGACCCATAGTCCACTTTGATTGGCTCATGGTGTTTCTCCACCAACAGGCTGATTCACTCTTCTGAGGGATCCCAAGTCAGGAGGCGGGGTGGCAGCTAGTGGACCCCCTTATGCACAGGTCTGACTGGGCCCGTGTGCTGACTGGACTGTCCTTCTGGAAAGAGGCACTCAGTGTTTTGGACCTTTGATCTGCAGAAATTTCTCCTGACCTGTGAGTTCTGGCCTGGAAACCAAGTCTTCAGCTAATGAGTAGTCAAACACATGTCATGGAACACATTTTCTGAGAATATTCTGGAAGTAGTAGTTTTACCCAGAGAGCTTCCATTTTGATGTCTGAAATTCTCACTGTCAATGGTACAAGTAGCTCCTGCCACCAGGAGCTGTTCAGTTCTCTGATGACTTACAGAGCCAGTTATATCTTTTTTCTTTTTTTCAGGTTGCTACAGGGCATGTGTGCTGGGGGAGGGGGAGAGGGGGTTGAGAAGTCAGCCTGCAGGGGAAATGGCCATGCTGCAATTCCTTGTCCTCCATTCTCTTCTCGGGATTTTGGGCGTGCATGCACCAAATGTGGTTTCAAGCCACCTGGTCTGGTATTTGAACGGCATAGTCAGCCACGTGGGATCCAGTGCCTTAACCTCTAAGCCACCTGCTGGCCTGAGAGCCAGATATTTCTTTGGGCTCAGTAAGTGCAAGTAAAAGGATGCTTGTGTGTCCTTGAAGGCAAGTCTCTTTTTCTTTTCTTTTTTTTTTTTTTGGCTATAGGGCACATGTGCTTGCCAGAAAGAAAGAGAGAGATAGAAAGCGAACAATCACCCCCCGGGAGGCTGGCCATGCCACAATCCCTTCTCCTCCATTCTCCTCTTGGGATCTTTGACATGCACGCACACGTGCCCAGCGTAAGTTTTAAGCCACCGGATCCCAGACGCGAACTGCGGTCGACTACGTGAGAGTCCAGCGACATAGCCATTACACTAACTGCTGGTCCCTCATCTCTTCTGCTTTTTCAGTTTCCCCAAAGGAGTCTCACAGATTTCTTCGGGGTATCGGCTGTACCACTCAAGGTCCATGCTGGAAATGTATGGAGTGTATTTTCCAGGGCTTCTGTAACAAAAGCGCATGGCCTGAAACAACAGAAATACATTGTCTCACGTTCTAGAGGCTGCAAGTCTGAACTGGAGGGTTGGCAGGGCCCTGCTCCCTTGGAAAGAGTAGGAGAGGCCTCTCCCTCGCCGTCTAGTAGCTTCTGGTGGTTCGCTGCTGTCCTTGGCTTAACTGCATTGCTCCAGCCTCCTGCCTTCATGGCGGGCCCCTCCCTGAGTGCCTGCACTCGCATGCCATCTTCTTACGAGCATCTCGCCTACCTCGGACTGCGGGTCCACCCTAGTCCAGGACAACCCCATGTGAATTAGTTACGTTTCCAAAGCCTGTTTCCAAATCAGGTCACATTCTAAGGTTCCCAGGGCGAGGACGTCAACGTATCTTTTGGGAGGGATATAATTCAGACTATAAAGGGGTGACCAAGGAGTTTACTGAGGGGGTAGTTACAGAGGTGTGGTCAGAGTTAAGAGAGATCAATAAAGAACATGGGGCCCCCAGGGTCCACGATAGCCAGGAACACCCCAGATCTGAAGGGGCAGAGGGAACAGTGGCTCCAGACTGTAATCTGAGGGGACACCTGTGTGGCCTTCAGTGGTGGGTCATCATCAAGCCACAAGAGGGACCAGGGGCTCCAGACTGTAATCGGGGGGGACCCCTGTGTGGCCTTCGGTGGTGGGTCATCATCAAGCCACAGCTGCCTGGAGGGAAGTGAGA
>NW_006160005.1:1881027-1907220 GCF_000334495.1 Tupaia belangeri chinensis
GTAAACAAGGCCCGCCGTGAAAAGGTCCAGGCCTCTCCAGACAAGGGCCCAAAGGTCACAATGGTTGCCAGGGTACGTGATGGTTTTCCTCTGCTTTTTTTTTATGCTTTCTCACTTTTTCATTTTCTTTTTTAAAGAGGTTTTTGTTATAGGGTGTGTACTCTTGCCAGAGAGACAGAAAGTAAGAAATTAGCCCACAGGGGGTATGGCCATGCTGCAAACCCTCCTCCTCCATTCCCCTCTCGGAATTTTATGTGCACACGCACATGCACCTGGTGTGAGTTTTAAGCCATCAGGTCTGGGACTCGAACTGCAGTTGACTACGTGGGAGTCCAGCGACGTAACCATTATGCCATCTGCTGGTCCCGCTTTCTCACTTTTTCTAATTTAAAAAAATCTCGTAGCTGTTCAAAGAGAGAGCGAGAACCGGCATGTGGTGTGCATGTGTGTGTGTGTGTGTGTGTGTGTGTGTGTGGATGTGTGTGCACATGTGCATGTCTGGGCAGAAGACCACTTCCCTCTCTGCAGCGTGGAACGTGAGGGCGGCTACAAGCTCTGTGGTGCCCTGGGGCAGTCACTCTGTGGTGTGGGACAGTCCCTGGCACTTACATTCCAGTCCTTCTGTGTGTCCTCCTTTGTCTCAGGGCCTGACCATCTCCGGGCTGCCCCCATTCTTCCCAGGCAGCTGTATCTCACAGAACATGGTTTCTCAGTTTTCTCACCTACGAAATGGATTTGTAGCACCTCCCTTGAATTAAGGTTGATGTGAAGCCAAACAGGATCTTGGAAGGGCGATCTCACCGGCGTTTGTGAATGTGATCCTGGTGGGGCTTGGAGCCACAGTGCCACCTGGTGGCCATTTGTCATCTTGCAGGACATGTTTATAACCCCCTAAGCTTCCCTATGAGTGTGGGTTTTCCTTTACTAATCGGGTCAGAGACCTCACCAGAGAGGGCAGCAGGGCCTCAGTGGGCATCAGAGGGAGACCAAAGCATGTAGACAGAAAATGAAACTGCAGGGTGCTTGGGGTGCCTGCTGGCACTCTCCGACCACCCTCTGCCCCAGGGCCCATTGGCCAGCCAGGCCAGCCCTCAGGGCCACAGCCCCACAGCCCCACAGCCCCATAGCCGAGCAGAACCTCCTTCCTGGTCTGTTTCTCCAGGTGGCTCCTTTGGGGAACCCCAGGCATCTGGTTGACCTCCCACCTTGGCGCCCTTCTCTTCCAGAAGGTGGTGTTCAGTGCAGATGTGATTCCTGTCCCCCACTCTTGGTCTGGAACTCACTTGAGACCCAGGCAGAGCCCTGAAGGGAGCAGGTCCATCCCCAAAGGCTGGGTCTGGGTCCTGGTCCTGGTCAAGCTCTGGGGAGTGCCCAGGTCTGGCAGCTGGTGGCCTGTACTCCAGCTTCTCCTGTCTTAAAGGCGGCCCTCTACTCTCTGGCCACCAAGTCTTTGTTACTTCCCTTCTGTTTTGTGTCCCTGAAGACCCCGCCTGTTCTCTGTGGCTCAGGCCTGCATATTCCCTCGGTCCCCATCCTCTCCAAAGAGTAGAACTTCTCAAAAGAAGTTCCCCTTGCTGAATCAGGGCCTGCCCTGCCTGCAGTTTTGCTGACCTTCCTAATTTCTGACCCAAAACCCTGCTCCCACGGGGCTGCAGGGCCACCCGCGTCATACTGTGGTGGGCTGTGCTCCAGGACAGTCATGTGATCCTCCGCGTTCTTTGAAAATGAACCTTTATATGTGTGCATTTGCGTGTGCACATGTGTATCTAGCCTGCTCCTCTTCCTGCCGGCCAGTCCTGGCCGCTGAGCCCCATGCACAGTCACCAGGAAAAGGAGCCCTGCAGCTCCGGGGTGCCGAGATGGAGCAGCCACAGAGACTGGCACGACACCCCCAGCACTGTGCGTGTGTTAGGGGGTGGGGGTGGGGTGCTCTTGCAGCCATGTTTTCTGCAGCTGCTGGGATCTAAACAATACCCTCACTGTAAAGGTCCGGGCCTCTCCAGAGAAGGGCCCAAAGGTCACAATGGTTGCCAGGGTACGTGATGGTTTTCCTCTGCTTTTTTTTTATGCTTTCTCACTTTTTCATTTTCTTTTTTAAAGAGGTTTTTGTTATAGGGTGTGTACTCTTGCCAGAGAGACAGAAAGTAAGAAATTAGCCCACAGGGGGTATGGCCATGCTGCAAACCCTCCTCCTCCATTCCCCTCTCGGAATTTTATGTGCACACGCACATGCACCTGGTGTGAGTTTTAAGCCATCAGGTCTGGGACTCGAACTGCAGTTGACTACGTGGGAGTCCAGCGACGTAACCATTATGCCATCTGCTGGTCCCGCTTTCTCACTTTTTCTAATTTAAAAAAATCTCGTAGCTGTTCAAAGAGAGAGCGAGAACCGGCATGTGGTGTGCATGTGTGTGTGTGTGTGTGTGTGTGTGTGTGTGGATGTGTGTGCACATGTGCATGTCTGGGCAGAAGACCACTTCCCTCTCTGCAGCGTGGAACGTGAGGGCGGCTACAAGCTCTGTGGTGCCCTGGGGCAGTCACTCTGTGGTGTGGGACAGTCCCTGGCACTTACATTCCAGTCCTTCTGTGTGTCCTCCTTTGTCTCAGGGCCTGACCATCTCCGGGCTGCCCCCATTCTTCCCAGGCAGCTGTATCTCACAGAACATGGTTTCTCAGTTTTCTCACCTACGAAATGGATTTGTAGCACCTCCCTTGAATTAAGGTTGATGTGAAGCCAAACAGGATCTTGGAAGGGCGATCTCACCGGCGTTTGTGAATGTGATCCTGGTGGGGCTTGGAGCCACAGTGCCACCTGGTGGCCATTTGTCATCTTGCAGGACATGTTTATAACCCCCTAAGCTTCCCTATGAGTGTGGGTTTTCCTTTACTAATCGGGTCAGAGACCTCACCAGAGAGGGCAGCAGGGCCTCAGTGGGCATCAGAGGGAGACCAAAGCATGTAGACAGAAAATGAAACTGCAGGGTGCTTGGGGTGCCTGCTGGCACTCTCCGACCACCCTCTGCCCCAGGGCCCATTGGCCAGCCAGGCCAGCCCTCAGGGCCACAGCCCCACAGCCCCACAGCCCCATAGCCGAGCAGAACCTCCTTCCTGGTCTGTTTCTCCAGGTGGCTCCTTTGGGGAACCCCAGGCATCTGGTTGACCTCCCACCTTGGCGCCCTTCTCTTCCAGAAGGTGGTGTTCAGTGCAGATGTGATTCCTGTCCCCCACTCTTGGTCTGGAACTCACTTGAGACCCAGGCAGAGCCCTGAAGGGAGCAGGTCCATCCCCAAAGGCTGGGTCTGGGTCCTGGTCCTGGTCAAGCTCTGGGGAGTGCCCAGGTCTGGCAGCTGGTGGCCTGTACTCCAGCTTCTCCTGTCTTAAAGGCGGCCCTCTACTCTCTGGCCACCAAGTCTTTGTTACTTCCCTTCTGTTTTGTGTCCCTGAAGACCCCGCCTGTTCTCTGTGGCTCAGGCCTGCATATTCCCTCGGTCCCCATCCTCTCCAAAGAGTAGAACTTCTCAAAAGAAGTTCCCCTTGCTGAATCAGGGCCTGCCCTGCCTGCAGTTTTGCTGACCTTCCTAATTTCTGACCCAAAACCCTGCTCCCACGGGGCTGCAGGGCCACCCGCGTCATACTGTGGTGGGCTGTGCTCCAGGACAGTCATGTGATCCTCCGCGTTCTTTGAAAATGAACCTTTATATGTGTGCATTTGCGTGTGCACATGTGTATCTCATCTGCGTTAGTTTTATACAGGACTTAGGGAAGGGATTCTTGTCCCCTTTTGTATATAAATAGTAAAAATGTTTGAGCCTGCAGTTGCAATAGTGTGAGAAACATACCCTGTGGGAGTGGGTGGTACAGTGGTAACGACTACGCTCTACAAGGAAATCCCACAGGGAAGGTTTCCAGGTCAAGTCTGGAGACCTCTCTGAGCATTCTGGACACACATGCCCATGATCCAGGGCTGGCGGGAGGTAGGGGTCAGGTTGCCATGTTGAGATGCTACCAGGTGTGTTGTCTCTGTCTCTCTTGCTCATGAGAGAAATCAATAAACTTAAAACAGTATCTACCCTGTCTAAAAGAAAAAAGGTGGTGTGGTGATTAAGGTGGTGGATTTCCACATGGCTGACTGCAGTTTGAACCCAGACCCTGAGACTTGAAACACCCCATGTACGTGCATGGTGTCCAAACTGCTGAGAGAATGGAGGAGAAGGGGGGGCAATGTGCAATTTAGCCATGTCTCCTAGGGGGGTGATTTCTCACTTTCCCTCTCACCATCTCTATCTCTGACAAGCTCATATGCCTTATGGCAAAAAGCTAAAAAAAAAAAAGTATCTTGATTTTTTTTTTTGAGAGGCTTTTGTTATAGGGTGCATGTGCTCACCAGACAGACAGAGAGAGACAGAAAGTGAGAAATCACTCTCCGGGGGAGGGGGGATAGCCATGCTGCAAGAGGTTTTTGCTATAGAGCATGTGCGCTCACCAGAAAGAGAGACAGAAAGTGAGAAATCACCCTCCAGGGTGGATGGCCACACCACAATCCCTTCTCCTCCATTCTCCTCTTGGGATCTTGGGCACACGCACAAATGCACCCAGTGTAAGTTTAAGCCACCAGGTCCCAGACTCGAACCATGGTCCACTTTATGGGAGTCCAGCGACATAGCCATTACGCCAACTGCTGGTCCCAGGGTGTCTTGGTTTCTAAGAGGCCAATGATCATTTACTGTTTCGTATTAAAAAACAAAACTAAGAGAAGAGTCCCCAGTGACAAGGATGAGGTCTTAAATGGGCTTTGCTTTGGGAACGTCAGAAAAGGCTGGAAGGAGGTGGAAACCCCAGGGCCAAGGTGCTCAGTGTTAGAATCACCTGAGAATCTAAGGACACGGCTCTGCTGTGCCCGCACCCCTGCAGGGAGTGACCTCGTATCCGAGGGCAAGGCTGATCCCCACTTGCCCCGGAGCACAGCCCGGCTGCACCACCGCCAGCTCGGGGCCTGCCAGCTGCCTGTGGCTGTTTAATTAATGACAAGAAAACGAAGAAGTTAAGTTTCTCAGCTGTGAGGGGCCGGATTTTCAGTGCACAGCAGGCGCACGAGACTGGTGGCTGCCATATAGGACGACGCATTTTACCGATAGTTCCATCCTGGCGGATTTCCATGGGGCGGTGTTGTCCTAAAGGGTCACCAAGTCCTAATTCTGTCGCTGGAGGTTGATGGGCAGGTCCCCTCATAAGAAACGGAGGTGGTTTTCTGGGTGAACTTCTGAGCAGGCTGGTGACCACAGCGTGCGAGTGTGAATGTGAGTGTGAGAGAGACGGGGCGAGATGCACTGGGACTCCTGTTTTTCTGCTCAGTTGTCACCCTACAGCGGAGAAGCTTCTGGAAATGCATTCTGGGACTGTCAAGTAGGAGACACCAGAGGCCCTGTAACTTCTAGCTGGCTCCGTCCATCCTCACAGGGCTGTGAGGTGAAGGAATGCCTCCCACAGGCAGATCTCAGGTTGGGGTACAGCTGAGGTGGGGCCCCCAGAGCTGAGACAGGACAGAAGAGCCAGCACCTGCGAGGAAAAGCTTTATTCCCAATGGGGTGCCCCCACTGGCTTCCTGCAGTTAACCCTCCTCTGGGACACTGAGCTTCTCCTTGACCCCACAGGCCACCACGGCAAAAAAGAGCTCCGGAAAGAAGGTGCGGATATACACGGCGGCCTTGGGGATGGGGTTGGCCATGAAGACCTCTTGCTTCTTCCGCCTCACGGTGCGCATCACCTCCTCAGCCACCTCCACCGGGTGCACGCCATACGTCAGCTTCCTGAAAAAGACTGAGGGCCCCCAGGCTCAGACCTCTCTGCACGCCCCAAGGCAGGAAGTGGAGCCCAAGCCTGGAGTCACGGGTTCCAGGCCAACTCTGCCATCCACTGTCCCCAGCACCCTGGGGGCGATAACTTAGCCCTTGGGGTTTTGGGTTCTCCATCTGCAAAGTGGGTCTGGCTCTTAGCCTTGGCTACTCGGCCAGAGGTGGTCGTGAGCCAGAGCAGGCTGTGGAAGAACTTAGGAAGCAGAAGATGCCGGATGCATGAAGGGGCTGTTTGTAACTTTGAAGTTGTGCTTGTCAAGAGCCTCTGGAAGCCTACCTTGGTTTATCTTGGCCCCTCAACGTAGACCGAGAGCCTTGGGCAGGGTGTAACAACACTACCTCTAGAATATTCTAGAACAGTGGTGCATTCTCGATGCATTTAGATACTAAGGCCCATCTATAGAGCATTCACTTCAGGTTAGTCGCTGTCCCAAACTCCCCATGAGCCAGAACCTTCAGTCCTCCCAATATCTCTGCCGGAAAGCTGTTACTCCTCCTCCTTCTCTAACGGAGAGACTGAGGCACAGAGATAAGGGGCTTGCGTGTGCTCAACAGCCTAATTTGTGGCAGAGCTGAGCTCTCAGTGCCCGCCATCCGCCCTCAGATTCTGAGTCGCTGCTCTGCACTGCCTCCTGGGGAAGGGAGAGCAGGAAGGCCCTTGACTCCAATCCTGGTGACCACACGTGGGACACAGGCTCGGGGACAGGCAGCTGCCTGGGAAGCCCTCAGAGCAAGCTGAGTGACTGAGCTCCGCTGGGCCATGGTCTGTTGGTTACAAGGTGGGATTCTGTCCACCTGGTGCCTCGGGACTAAAGGTGTGGGGACTCACCCCCTGCTGGAAGCGGGTTGTAGAGGCCCGGCCACCCCCTGACTCATGCTTCCAGAACACAGCCCCGGGCCCAGTGACTGTCCCAGTGGCCCTGGGAGCTCCCAGCTTCCCTCAGAATCTCACATTTCCAAATGGAGGCTTCCCAGTTCCCTTGGCCTGGGTGAACGTGGTAGGAGCAGATGAAGGTGGGGCTCACAGTGCTGACCACCACGTCGTACTCCTCCACTTCTGCTCGGAGGCAGTCGAAGAAGCCCAGGGCTGCGTGCTTGGAGGCCGCATCTGGAAGAGAAACCAGACCCGGTGGGAGCGGGAGGGGCCTGGCTCTGCGTTATGGGGGACACAGTGGAGATGGGGGCCTACACATGCATTCCACCAGGCTTGGAGCTGGAAGGAGCCTCAGAGCCTGCCCCTTGCTTTGTAACGACAGAGAGGCCAACAAGGCAGATCAGGATGGAAGCCAGCTTACCGCCTGCCCGCTGCTGACCTTGGGCACATCACTTTCCGTGCCCGAGCCTCAGTTTCCCTGTCTTTAGGATGGAGTAGGTCTGGCCACTGCGGTGCAAGCAGTAGGACACTCTGGGGCACAGGGGAGGCCTGAGTGGGGTTCTGGACCAGCTATTATAGATGGGTCAGGTGGGCAGCATGTGCTCGAAATCCTGGCTAAACAGGAGTCTGGGGCAGGAGGATCTGGACATGGCCAGACCCTGTCAAAAGTACACATTTTTCAGAGTCAGCACATGGCGTACTGGTTACGTCGCTGGATTCCCACGTAGTCGACCGCGGTTCAAATCCCAGACGTGGAGACTTAAAACTCACACCGGGCATGTATGCGTGCATGCCCAAGATCCCAAGAGGAGAATGGAGGAGAAAGGATTGCGGTGTGGCCATCCTCCCTGGGGGGATGATTTCTCGCTTTCTGTCTCTCTCTCTCTGTTTCTCTGGTGAAAGCATGCACCCTATAACAAAAATCTCTCTCAATAATAATAATTAAAAAATACACATTTTCCTGTCTCTTTTTCTCCTTCCCTGACTTCCTCTCTTATATAGTAGACACTCTCTCCCTTGCCAAGTTATTGTGAAGCTCAAGTAAGAAAACATTTATAAAATGCCTGGCACAAACGTGAGTTTTTGTTTCTTTCCAGGAAGGGTGATAACAAGGTCTGGGCATGCTGGTGCTCCTCCTTCCTGTCTTCCCTTCTTTATGAGAGAGAGAGAGAGAGAGAGAGAGAGAGAGAGAGAGAGAAGACAATGAGAGCTGTGTTTGACAGGGCCTCTCAGTGTCCCGACCCTCCTGTCCCAGTCTCCCTATTAGCTGGGATTCTGGGTTCACGTACCCACCCCTGCATGTTTGGCTTGGCCTAGAAACTGAACCCAGGCCTCCCACGTGGCTTCCAGCCTCCCAGGCAGTGATTCTGCTTGTGCATCCCAGGGGCTGGGCTCCCTCGCCTTGCTGAGCACACTGTTCAGATGGCCCCTTGAAAGCCATCAGACCCCCTCAGTGTGCAGGGCTCAGATGCAGGTGCTGAGGGCTCAGGTTTCTCACCCTGAGGAGAACTGAGGCATCAGCTCCCAGACTCGCCTAAGAACCGAAGTGCATCACACATGCCTGGCCCGTGGCAACTCTTTATCAATGGTCAGGGTTTCCAGATCGCCCCAGTTGTCAGCAGGGTCTTTGTGGGAGCTAGTGTGTGGAGAACTACGTGAGAGGACAGTTGAAAAGCATCCAGGGGCCTCAGAAGAAACCAGCCCTGCTGACGCTTGACTATGGCCTTCTGGCCCCTGGAACTATGAGGAGCATACACTTCTTTTGTTTCAGCCACCTACGCTATGGCCTTTTGTTACGGCAGCCAGAGCAAACTACTGTGAGGGACCTACCCATTTTTCTTTCCTCCATCCTCTCTCTCTCCCTCCTACACTTCTATTCATCAAATATTTCTTTAGTTCATATTTTGCATGTGGTGCTGTGGGCTGTAAAGAAGTGTATGGGGAGGGGCAGCAGGTTGCATAGTGGTTAAGGTGCTGGACTCCCACGTGGTTGACTGCAGTTCGAGTCCCAGACCCAGTGACTTGAAACACGCTGGGCATGTGTGCGTGCATGCCGAAACTCCTGAGAGGAGAATGGAGAAGGAGGGATTGCAGCATGTCATTCCCCAGGGGATGATTTCTTGCTTTCTGTCTCTCTGTCTCTCCAGTGAGTGCATGCTCCCTATAGCAAAAATCTCCCTTTCAAAAAAAAAAGAAAAATGAAGGGTATAGGTGTGTTCCCACCCTCCCAGAACTGACATCATGGGAGCTGGGGTGTCTCCAGAATTTTTCCAGCTGGCTCTCATGAACATACACCAAGACTGCTCTTGGGACTTTTAAGGGATATTCCTCTTTGGAGCTGCCCCAGTTCTGGAATTCTCCTCCTTTTGTCAACAGAACGGCTCTCTCTCTCTCTCTCTCTCTCTCATTTTGTGATGCACAGCTGCCCTTCTCTTGACAATTGTTGTCTTTTCTGTCCACGGGACACCTTTATGGAGGAAGGGGTTGTGCTCATGTCAGGATGACTTCCTCTGCACTGTCACACTCAGCCAGGACATGTCCCGCCCGCCCGTGAGACTGTGAGCTTCGGGAGAGGAGCTTGACTTCTGTAACTCGGGATCTCCCACAGTGACCTGCGTGCTGGAACTTGGAACTGAGGGGATGCAAGAAAACCCAGGGGGCTCTAAAACCCATTCCTGCCACGTACCGTAAACCTATTCACAGACACACAGCTCTCGTCTTACAAGGCAGACAACATCAGATGCCACGATTCTGTCTTAGCGACTTACAAGCCGTCCGGAACGGGATCCCAAACCTCCCCTGGATGTTATTCACTAAGACGATCTGGCCTGCTCTTCGGGAGATCATGTTGGGAAGGAGGGCTGGAAAACAGGACGGGTGAGGGGTCATGGTTAAGATGGAGTCAGGCAGAAGCAGGTGGACCCTCCCGACCACTTCCTCCCACATCACTCCATGGCATCTGCAGTAGTCAGACATGGAGCGGACCCGCAGCCGCCCATCCAGTTCCCAAAGAGTGGGCCGATCTCAGCTGCTGAATTGCTGGGAAATTTAATTAATTAATTAATTAATTAATTAATTAATTAATTTAGACTTTTGCTATAGGGAGCATGTGCTTGTCAGAGAGACAGAAAGTGAGAAATCATCCCCCGGGGGATGGCCACACCACAATCCCTTCTCCTGCATTCTGCTCTCTCTCAGGACTTTGGACACACACACACACATGTGCCCGGCATTAGATTCAAGTCACTTGGTCCAGGACTCAAATAGCGGTTGGCTGCATGGGAGTCCAGCACCTTAACCACCATGTCAGCTGCTGGCCTAACTTGGTGGGTAATTTAACATGACACAAAAGGAGACGGAAAGTGAGAAGTCACCCTCTGGATGGTGGCCATGCTACAATCTCTTCCCCTTCATTCTCCTCCTGGGATTTTGGGCATGCAAATCATGCACCTGGTGTGATTTTCAAGTTGCCGGATCTGGGACTTGAACTGTGGTCAGCTGTGGGGAAGTTCAGTGCCTTAACCATAATGCCACCTGCTGGCCCCAAGTGAAAACCACGTTCAAAAGTAAGAAAGTTATTCTCTTTTCAATTGTTCTATTGCATCAAGGAGAACATCTCCTGTTGGTTCAACAATGTTTTCAACCAGTGCTAATTTTGTAACAAGGAGAGGACTCTGAACTTGGAAGAACTTTGCCTATTTTTCAGGTTTTTTTCTATTTTGAGAGTGAAGGGGGCTTGGTAGTAGATTTACTCCTAATGCGAAGTTTATTTAAAGAAGAAGGACACTTGGACTTGGGCACAGCCGTGGTGGCTAATGCTACTGTGAACCTACTGCAGCTGCAGCTGCTAGAGCTTGTGGTCAAATGCACAGGATCGAGAATTCACATCGAGGGATCAGCAAATGGCGTAGTGGTTACATCGCTGGACTCCCACATGGCTGACCACAGTTTGAGTCCTGGAGCTGGTGGCTTCAAATTTAGCACCAGATGTGTGTGCATGCATGCCCAAAATCTCAACAGGAGAAAGGAGAAGGGATTGTGGTATGGCCATCCCCCCTGAGGAGTGATTTCTCACTTTCTGTCTGTCTTTCTCTCTAGTGAGCACATGAGCCCTATAGCAAAAATCTCTGTCTCTCAAAAAAAAAAAAAGAAAAAAGAATTCATATTGTAATAAAAAGTGATAAGAAAATGTTGGTATACTTCTAGGACTGATGACCTTGCCATATGGTGCTGAAAGATGTCACCGAGTCTGAAATCACATCAGGAGGAAGAAGGGTTACTAGGGACCAGCAGTTGGTGTAATGGCTATGTTGCTGAACTCCCATGTAGTTGACCGCGGTTCGAGTCCCGGACCCGGTGGCTTAAACTCATGCCGGGTGAGTGTACATGCGTACCCAAGATCCTGAGAGGAGAATGGAGGAAGAGGGATTGCGGCGTGGCCATCCCCCGCCCCGCCCCGGAGGATGATTTCTCGCTTTCTGTCTCTCTGTCTCTCTCTGTCTTTCTGGCAAGCACATGCGCCCTATAGCAAAAACTGAGGAAACTTGGAGAAAGGAGGTAGTAAGTAAATGATCGTACAGATGAAATGAGGGTCCTCAAGATGCAACTTCCAGAGTGGGCAATAATCCACTCCCTCTTTCTAGAGATCGGTAAACAAAAGCCCAGAGCCAAGAGTGCAGGCTCAGGCGCCTTCCACAAACCAGTGGAAAAGGGAAGGCCTTTTCCACTCACTTTTCTCATGGCTCACACTGATGCCAGTGGGCAGTCCCAGCCCGAGGTTGACGAAATGACACTCCATTGCTGACCTGCTTGGCGTGTCCACAGGGACTAAGCCGAAGGAAACCGTTATCTCTGGGACATCATTCAAGAAGCTCTGGAAGTCATCTTTCTGCTCCAAATGCTTGTTTCCCTTTGTCTGTCTCAGCACTGGGGACCTCATTTCTTTCTTTCTTTCTTTCTTTCTTTCTTTTTTTAGAGGTTTTTGCTATAGGGCGCGTGCACTTGCCAGACAGAGAGAGAGAGACAGAGAGACAGAAAGCGAGAAATCACCCACTCCAGGGGGATGGCCATGCCGCAATCCCTTGTCCTCCATTCTCCTCTTGGGATCTTGGGCACGCACGCACATGCGCCCGGCGTGAGTTTAAGCCACTGGGTCCGGGACGTGAACCGCGGTCGACTAAGTGGGAGTCCAGCGACATAGCCATTACACTAACTGCTGGTCCCTCTCTCTCTTGCTCTTTCTTTCTTTCTTTCTCTTTCTTTCAAGAGATTTTTGTTATAGGGTGCTCGTGCTCACTGGAGAGACAGTGAGAGACAGGCAAAAAGCAAGAAATCACCCTTAGGCGGGTTGGTCATGCTGCAATCCCTTCTCCTTCATGTTCCTCTCAGGATTTTGGACATGCACACACACATATCCGACCTGAGTTTGAAGCCACCAGGTCTGGCACTCAAACTGCGGTCGACCACGTGGGAGTCCAGCAACATAACCGTCATGCCATCTGCTGGTCCTGTCCCTTTTCTTTCAACACGTATAGTGAGAATGTTGGAAGCTTTCACCAAATAAGTAGAGATTTTCCCGAGGGCCCTCCCTAACATCGGCGGCCCGGATACCTGTAGGAAAGTCAGACTCACGAGACCTTTAGTCAAAGTGATGGGCCCGAAGTAGTTGGCGTCCATGATCTTCTTGTCAAGCTCCAGAGAAATCTTATGGGCAGGCCCCTTCACCTTCATGCTGGCGTTGTTGATGAGGATGTCCACGCAGCCATAGCAATCCAGGACTTCTTTTGCCACATCCGGGACACAGCTGATGTCTGAGAGGTCCAGAACCACCAGCTTAGGGGTGAATGTCTGCAGAACCAAGAGGGGAGTCAGGGCATGGGCGGGCTCCCCTCCCTCTTGCAGACCTTGGGGCCCCTCAGTTTAAGAGTCACCCCTTTAGAAATTCAAAGCTTCTGGAATGACTGCATAACAAACAAACAAACAAACAAACAGAAAAACAAAAACAAAGAGGTAGAAGCAGAAATGAGCCCGGGATGAAGGGAAACAATGGAGAAGCCGCTCTGGGGGACCAGGGCGATGACAACAAATCCAAACAAGAATTTGCAGAAACAAATCTGAGCTTCTGGCCAAGGTTCTAGAAGTGCTAAGTCCAAATGAATATTGCCGTACAGGGTGGTTTCCTCTAGAGGCCGATTCCAAGGGTGACAGTATCACTTTTAACATTTCCAGCCTCCTTTGGGGGGAAAATTGCTTTCAAATCGGCTTATAAACCACAAGGAACTCCAGCACAGAACTTCGTAGCTGCGTTTTGTTTGCAACCAAAACCAAACAGCCCACAGAGGAGCGCTGGCTCACCCGCTAGGTACCAGGCGCTATGGCAGCTCTGAACACTGGCTGTCACGAGCCTCTGTTGGTCTAGAGTGGAGACAGATGAGAAAACTGAGGATGCTGTTGGTAAATGCACTTGCATCTGTCAACTCGAGTCCTGAGATGAGCCCTCAAAGAGAGGGTTCCCTGGTCACATTCATTTGGAAAACACAGATGATTCTTAGAAATCAAGACGCCCTGGGACCAGCAGATGCTACACGTTCTTAGAGACACACAAGGCACATTAGCAGATCAAAGCCTCTGAGGAGTCCTGCAGTAAGGAAACTAGACAAGCTTGGGGGAACGGGATACTTTCCACATAACTGACAATAGAACCTCATTTTCACCCAATACCTTAAAACATCCCAAGAAACACAACCTTGGAGAATTCTGTGTTGTCTTGTTTTGATCCATCTGAGCAAGAATTGGATTTCTCTTTGAATTACTTTTAGCTGTTTCCAAACACCAAATCTAACCACAAGAGTAAAGATTAAAAAGAAAATGATATATATGCAACATACATCTGGAAAAGAACTCTGGAGGTGAGTCTCTAAACAATGTCCCCAAAATACTTGGAAAACTGCAACTGCATTGAAAGAACTGCTCGCTTCCTGGGTGGCTTCTTGTGACTTCTTATTTCTTTGAAGTCTATATCATTTGAAGTATTAAAAAAAAATGAGTCAGGACCAGCAGTTGGCGTAATGGTTATGTCGCTGGACTCCCATGTAGTTGTCCACGATTCTAGTCCCAGACCCAATGGTTTAAATTTGGTTTGGGTGCGTGTGCGTGCGTGCCCAGGATCTCAAGAAGAGAATGGAGGAGCAGAGATTGTGGCGTGGCTATCCCCCCTGGGGGGTGATTTCTCGCTTTCTGTGTCTCTGTCTCTCTCTGTCTTTCTGGCGAGCGCATGTGCCCTGTAGCTAAAACCTCTCCAAATAAAAAATCAGCCATGTTCGTCACCCACACAGGTGACATTCTCTAACATCTGGATCCTGAGTTGGACTTACAGAGAATCACGGTGAGGGTCAGTGGCTAGAGAACACGTCTTTGGCATGGCGAGTGGTAAAAACGAATCAATTCCTCATGACTGGTAGACATGACCTTACCAAGGTCAGTGTGACCATTGCCTCATCTCCCCCAAAGCAATCACCAAATTTCTTCCACTTGGCCCAAAGGCCAGCGGGTGGTATAATGGTTAAGGTGTTGGATTCTCACGTGGTCGACTGTGGTTTGAGTCTCAGACCGGTGACCTGAAACTCACACCAGGTACATATACGTGCGTGCCCAAAGTCCTGAGACAAAAATGGAGGAGAAGAGATGGCAGCATGGCCATCCACCTTGGGGGTGATTTCTCACTTTCTGTCTCTCTGTTTCTCTTCTCTGTCTCTCTGGTGAGTGCACATGTTCAAAACCTCTCTCAAAAACAAAACAACAGCGGGAACCAGCAATTAGCGTAATGGCTATGTCGCTGGACTCCCACATAGTCAACTGCGGTTCGTGTCCCGGACCTGGTGGCTTAAAACTCACGCCGGGCGCGTGTGCGTGCGTGCCCAAGATCCCGAGAGGAGAATGGAGGAGAAGGGATTGCGGCGTGACCATCCCCCCTGGGGGGTGATTTCTCGCTTTCTGTCTCTATGTCTCTCTCTGTCTGTCTGGCGAGCGCACACGCCCTACAGTGAAAATCTCTCAAAAAACAACAACAACAACAAAAAACAAACAAACAAACAAACAAAAAAAAAAAACAGCAACAAGAAGCCAATGCACAACACACAAAACAATCCATAAGGGTCAGGGCCCAGAGTTACAGACCCGGATTTCCAGAAGACCTTACCTTGCTGGGATCAGCCACGCTGATCAAGGCATCGTATAGGCTCTCCAGCCTCTCCCAGTTCTTCCCGCACAGCACCAGCCTGGCCCCGCCCGTGTGGAACACGCGAGCGCACTCTGTGGAAAGAAGCAAGAGGGCAGGTGCACTGTGTGAATGGAGCCGCCGACGCAAGTCTCTTCACTTACACACTCAAGGATGCAAAGAATTCCCAAGTCTTAGCTCCGTGAGGTCCTTTCGAGGCCATTTCATTGGACTCCCTCCTCCCCCTGGGGTAGTTTCGGTCTTTTCAGCCTGAGCTTAGCTGCTGCTTGGGAAAGGAGCTCAGGATGGGGGAAACTATACACCGCCCCCCTCCCGCCCCCACTGTGTAGCTCTGATGACTGGAAATTCTAACTTACACCGAACAGAAGGACGACCCTGTGCGTGTAACCCTTCGGGACCACCGCCCTAGGCAGATCTCTAAAGATACTGACCGCTCCAATCTGTGGGTATTGGAAACTGCCACCAGGTTTTGTTTTGTTTTCAGACCAAATGTTACCAGTTTCCCCCACGTTTATTCTGTGACTAGATTCCCCAACCAGCGTTATTTTTATAAGAAAACAGTAAACCTACTCTTTACGGTTTACTCTGGACTGATTGCTGACCCACCCAATATAGGATGTTTTCATATGGGAAATCATACCGATGCTTAGAAACAACAGTTCACTTATTTTGAGAGTTTCTGGTTCTATAAGTTTCTGAAAGAGATCTACCTATCTTAGCTCATTCAGTTCTTGCAATAACTTTATGAGCTGGTATCTTCGGTCGAGTTCCTTGGAAGTTGAATTTGAGATAGGGGTTCGGGTGGCCAGAATGTATCGAGGGAGTGTCCTCCTAGGCAGTGAAGACAGGAGCAGGTGCCAGGCAAGAATGTGGTCTCCAAGGAAGGCTCTGGAATCTTCTCCCCACAACAGAGCTGTCCCTTCTGGAGGCAAGAGGACCAGCCTTTGCATATCCGTGTCAGCCAGTCACTGGCTATGGACTATCCCCCACGGGTGAGTGCGTAGGTTGTGTGATTCCTGGGCAAGGTGACATCTACTGGCAGAGGACAAGTCCCCAGGATGGGGGCATCCATGAGCCATTAGTGGCCAACACTCACAGCACCTGGGGAGTGGCTGCACTGGCCGAGCTCACAGACCTGGGAGAGGTACCAACAGCACCATCTCCAGGGTGGCTCCCGTGATTATCCCATCTGTGGGAACATGAAGTGGGGAGTCTGGGCTGACTGAGACACTGAAGGATAGCGGGGCAGTGCTGGGTGCCCTCTGGAGCCCAGTACCCTGAGTGCAATGGCCTGGAGTGACCTCACTGCCTCTTGCAGGATTCAGTAGCCTGAAGTGGGTGGAGAGGAAGGGGCCAGCTGGACAGGATGGTTGGCTGGGGTTGGTAAGTGGCCATTGTGGGCAGGGGACTTGTGGCATTCCAGAGAGGAAGTGAGAGAGGGAGAGGCTGAGGTGCTGGACGGTGAGGAGTGAGCCAGGTGGGAGCAGGAGTGAGGCTGGAAAGGGCCGATAGAGAGGAAAGGAGCGGGCTCTAGGGCCGAGAGGTCTCAGTGAGGCCTGCAAACAGGTGTACTGGGTGTCACCGAGAGCTGGAGGAGGGACAGTGCGGTCAGTCTGCTGACTGAGGGAAACCTAAGGCAAGAAGGAACTGTTAACAATGTCACCTTGAATGTCAGGCCTGCAGAGAATGGGGGATTTGGTTCAGTGCAGACGTTCTATTGAGAAAGGGGATCCATCACAAGTCTGGATGACAAAATTCAATACCGAGAGGAATTCGTCTCTGAATGAACGCGATGCAGTAAATCAAGGTCCCAACCGGTTTTAGCACATGGCAGAAAGATTACAAACTTTGTAAGGAATAGTTTGCACAGTTTAATTAAATATGAAAAAAAGGCAAAGACATGTTGAAAAACAGTTATCAAAATGTATTGTGGCTCCATGTCTTAGCAACTGTAAATAATGCCGCAGTAAAAGAAGCTGAAATAAAAAATAAATAAGTAACCAAAAAAAATGTATTGTGGCACCACGGAGTTGAAAGCCAGTGT
The DNA here is from genome assembly GCF_000334495.1 of Tupaia belangeri chinensis. Taxonomy (NCBI): domain Eukaryota; kingdom Metazoa; phylum Chordata; class Mammalia; order Scandentia; family Tupaiidae; genus Tupaia; species Tupaia belangeri. The sequence goes on from NW_006160005.1 coordinate 1,898,034, forward strand.
TCACAGTTCAAATATAGACATATTGACCAAACTAGAGCCGGTATTGATAAGGATGTACTATATGATAAAATTAGCATGTTGAATCTGTGGTTTTTAAAAGAATATATTATTTAAAAATGTATTACTTAAATATATATATATATTTTTTTTGAGAGTTTTTTTTTTTTCCATAGGGTACATGTACTCGCCAGAAAGACAGAGACAGAGAGACGGAAAGCAAGAAATCACATCCCAGGAGGGATGGTCACGCCGCAATCCCTTCTCCTCCATTCTCCTCTTGAGATCTTGGGTCCACACACACACGTGCTCAGCGTGAGTATAAGCCACTGGGTCTGGGACTGAAACCATGGTCAGCTACATGGGAATCCAGTGACATAGACATTAGGCCAACTACTGGTCCCACTTAAATATATATTTAAGACATGTTTTTAGAAATACATTATTTAAAAGGAATATATTTACGTCTCTGGACTCCCACATGACTGACCAGAGTTTGAGACCCAGACCTGGCAGCTTGAAACTCATGCTGGGTACATGTGCATGCATGCCCAAGTTCCTGGGAAGAAAATGGAGAAAAGGGGATTGTGGTATGGCCATCCCCTTTGGAGGAGGGGGGGTTCTCGTTTTCTGTCTCTCTTTCTCTCTCTGGTAAGTGCACTTGCCCTACAGCAAAAATTTTCCTTAAAAAAAAAAAGGAGTATTTGGGTACCTATTTGGGATGTTTTGGAAAAGTCATGTTACATTTTTGCATTGAAAAACAGAAAAAGTACATCGTCACTTTTCTGACAACCCAATAGCTGCACAATACCAACATATACTATAACAAAGAGTTCCATGTATAAGCACTAGAAGAGGGCCACCCCTGAGGGCCGTGGGTTGCGTCTCATTCATGCGGAGTCAGTTCCCACCTGGCCAAGGGGAGTTCTAGCCCCTCCCCCAGTGACCTGAAGCCTGCTGAGGACACGTGTGTGTGCCCCAAACTTGGTGGAGCGGAGACATGGAGGGAGAGGAAGTGTGGCATGACTCTTCGCTGTTTGGAAGTTCTTCCTCCATTACTCTCTGTCAAGTGCATGTGCCCTCTGATGATTAAAAAAAATAAAAGAATTAGAAGAAAGCAGAGATGAATGTATACCCTGTGTGGGTAGCAGTCTGAGCATGCGCTGAAGGAAGATACTGTAACAGAAATAACTGATAGGGTTTATCCTTAAAAAAGCCTCAGGCCAGCTGGTGCATGCTGGTTAAGGTGCTGGACTCCCACCTGGTCAGTGTTTTGAGAGACCCAGACTCAGTGGCTTGTAAATCACACTGGGCGCTGGGCCTGTAGGAGGCATGGTGGTTAAGAGCACTGGATTCCCACATGACCAATCTCAGTTCAAGTCCCGGACCTGGTGGCTTGCTTTCTCACTTTATCTCTCTCTCTCTCACTCTGTCTCTCTCTGGTCAATCTAAAATAAATAAATAAAGTTAAACAAAAAATATTTCTAAAGAAAGAAAGACAGAGAAAGAAAATCACACTGGGTACACATGCGTGCGTGCCCAAAATCCTTTAAGAAGAATGGAGGAGAGAGGATTGCACCGTGGCCATTCCTCCTGGGGGGTGATTTCTCACTTTCCCTCTCTCACTGTCTCTCTCTGTGCGTTTCTCTCTGGCAAGTACATGCTCCCTGTGACAAAAACCTAAAAAAAAAATACACATTTCTATAGCAAATAAATAAATACATAAAAAAGTACAAGAGAAATTGAGAAAAAGTATTGATATCCTGTATGTCAGAAAAAGGTTAATTTATTTGACATTTCAAAAACTTCTCACAAATCAGTAAGAAAAACATAAAGACCCTAGTAAAGAATTGGGTAAAGAGATGAGAGATTGAGAAAAGAAATACCAAGAGCCAACCTACAGGTAGGAGTCAACGCCGAGAAATTGAACAATGCAAATGACACGGGGCGCTGGTTTTTATCTGTCACAGAACTAAAGCCGGCAGTCATACTACTGTGGTACTACTCAGTCCTGGCCAGATATGAAAACAGGGGCTTGTCACACTCTCATTGCTGGTGGCAGTATAAATTACTACCAAGTTTTCTTTTCTTTTTTTTTTTTAGAGAGAGATTTTTGCTTTAGGGTGTGTGTGCTCTCTGGAGACACACAGAAATCACTCTCTAGGGGGAATGGCCACATCGCAATCCCCGTCTCCTTCAACCTCCTCTTGAGATTTTGGGCACACACTTGTGCCTGGCATGAGTTTAAGCTGCCAGGTCTGGGGCTCAAATTGCAGTCGACTCCATGGGAGTCCAGCGACGTAACCATTATGCCACTTGCTGGTCCCTGCAGCCATCTTTTGGGAGAAAAATTTGACAGTATCCTTAAAAGCGAGGATTTTCCTTGACTCTGTTATTTATCTATGAATATTGATGTCAGGAGATCACTCAGACCGTCAACATAGACATAGCTGTGAGAGTGTGTATTTCAGTGTTATTTATTACACTGAAACGTGGGTGAGGTCATTATCAAGGTCTAATATCCCAGGAGAGGGTTAGACACACTACAGTACATCTACCTGTGGGATATTTTGACGTCCTTAAAACTAGTTTGATCCCTTCCTTTCCTATTTTATCAAGTCTAGGGTGCCTTCGCGCCTTTCAGAGACACATCTAAGACGGCCCGTGGAGACTGTAAGATGCTGTGGACGGAGACAATCGGCCGGAGTTCAGAAATGTTGAAAGGAGAAAAACAGCCTCTTGGAAGTGAGGGGGCCAGGTAGTAAAATGCGCCCTGTGAGGCCGACCCCGTGGGAAAGGCCTCGGTTTTTGTCCGGAGACCTCCCGGAAAACACTGGGCACACACTTGCTCTCGATCGTGACTGGCTGAGGCTGGAGTGCTCCCCGGCGTGGGGACGCTGCTGGGGGTCCGTTTCTTTGTCTTTTGCTCGTGGGAGAAATCAAGAAACTTAAACATTTAGAAATGATAGAAAGCCAGCAGGGCTGACGTTATGTGGCTGCTATGTCGGTGTCCCTGGTTAAAATTTTGAGTGTCACTTTCGCTGCAGGCACGAGGGTACAAAGTGACACAGTTCCCGACTTGGGTTTGGGGCAAGGATTCCACGTGCCGGGCTCTGTCTGATTTCCCTGGCAGGCAGCCTGGCCCCGGGCTCCTTGCTGCTCCCTGGCACTGCCCGCAGGATTTAGCCAGGTTCGTGCAGCCGTTGTGGGGGGCGTGGGGAGCCGGCATCAGCCTCTCAGTGCCCTCGCGTTTGTCTTGCCCTGGACTTGGGAAATGCAGCAGCTGGAATCTGGAATCACTGCGGTCAGCAGGTGTCCCCGAGAGGCCTGTATCTAAGGTCGTGCACGCCCAGCTTCTCGGGTTACTTCTAAATACTTGGACTTGATTTTTTTTTCTGCTTTGCGTTCCTGTCTAGGGTGGGTCTGTGAGATATAAGAAAAAAGAAAACTGACACTTTTCATAGCAGACTGGGTCATATTCCTCCGAAAATGCCATTTTGCTCCTGGGATGCCTTTTCTGATTTGTGTAATGTGTGACTATAATTGAATGAGATTTAAAAAAATAAACAAGGGCCCAGCAGATTTTTGCTATAGGGTGCCTGGTCTTGCTGGTGTGGTGATTAAGGTGCTAGCTCACTTATGGCCGACTCCATGGTTCGAGTCCCAGACCTGGTGGTCTGAAAAACATGCTACGCATGTGTGCACGTGTGCCCCAAATCTGGAGAGAATGGGGAAGGGATTGTGGCATGGCCATCTTCTGTGGAGGGTGATTTCTTACCGCCTCTCTCTCTGGTGAGCACACATACTCTACGGCAAAAAATTTAAAAAAATCGAAAAAGAAATAAAGAAATAAGACTATTAAAATAAATATCCATCTCTTATTGAATATGAGAGTACTTCACGATGTTCATGGAAAGATGGATTAAAGATCAAGTTCATTTGGGTGCCAAAAAACATGTTGAAACCAATGCATAATTTTCTTCAGGAAGTGCATTTTCTTCCTTCCTTCCTTTCTTTCTTTTTTTCTTCTTTTTTTTCTTTTTTCTTTCTTTTTTTTTTTTTTTAGAGTTTTTTTTTTTTCTATAGGGCATGTGCACTTGCCAGAAAGACAGAGAGACAGAGAGCCATAAAGCAAGAAATCATCCCCCAGGGGGGATGGCCACGCCACAATCCCTTCTCCTCCATTCTCCTCTCAGGATCTTGGGCACGCACGCACATGCGCCCGACCTGAGTTTAAGCCACCAGGTCCGGGACTTGAACTGTGGTAGACTACATGGGAGTCCAGCGACATAGCCATTACGCCAACTGCTGGTCCCCAGGATGTGCATTTTCTTTAAGTTTTTGCAGACCCCCCTCTATTATAGATAGACCAGCAGGGTTGTCGAGTAGGACAGAAAATCATCCCGAATACAGAAGCACTGGACAATCTCCTCAGCCAACAGGATGTAATCATTGGTAGGACCGGCCACCCAACCGCAGCAGAACACGCATTCTGTTTAAGCACTCAGAGAACATACACCGAGATAGACCATGTTCCATAATATGAACCTCAACCAATTTAAACAAGCCGGAACCCTTCTGAGTGTATTCTCTGACCATATGGGAAGCAAGCTGGCACTTAATAAAACAAATAGTACGAGAACATACTTATCTAAAAGAGGGCCTTTTCTGACCACATGGTCACTTATTCATTAGCTAAGCTTTTTTGAGATTTTTGCTATAGGGTGCCTGGTCTTGCTGGAGTGACAGAGAGAGACGGAAAGAGAGAGAAAGCAAGAAATCACCCTCCAGGTGGGATGGCCATCCCACAATCCCTTCTCCATTTTCCTTTTGGGATTTGGGGCATGCATGCCTACACACCCAGTATGAGTTTCAAGCTGCTGGATCTGGGACTCAAACCGTGGTCAGCCATGTGGGAATCTACCGCCTTCACCATGATATCACCTGCTGGCCCTAAGTGAACATTTTTTTGAGAACTTGCTATATGCCAAGCATTGAGCTAGGTGTTGGGGATCCTGGGATGAACAAAACAGATTTCACCATGCACAAGCCAGGGCCTAGTAGACTAAGAAACATTCAGGGCCGGAGTGTGAGAAGTACACTGCTGGCAGTGTGCTTGTAGGATGGGCTACGGGGGTGACGAGGTCTCTCCCACAAAGACCCAAGAGAAAGGAGCAATTGAAGTGCAGAGATGCCTCCATGCCGGGGGCCTATCAAGGGTCACTTACTGGGAGCCTGGCTTGATGTTAACTAGCCAAATGTGTTTTCGTTGGAGAGCCTTCACTTCTGAATGGTTTTTGATGGGCACCTCTTCTCCAATTTTCCTGGCAACACGACTTGGATCTGGTCTAACTTACAAATATATGTGCCCAGGCGTGCCCCTGGAAGTTGGAGTGGCAACTGCAGAGTTTAAGGATCTTTAAAATAAATGGTAAAGATCCCAATTGCCTTTGACCCAAGCAAGATAACACAAATTATCAATAGAAGAATCAAGATAAAATTAGAAATTAGTGTCAGTTGCTAAGGTAAGTGCCAAATACATTCTTTTTCTTTTTTAGATTTTTTTTTTTTTTCTATAGGGCATGTGCACTTGCCAGAAAGACAGAGAGACAGAGAGCCATAAAGCAAGAAATCATCCCCCAGGGGGGATGGCCACGCCACAATCCCTTCTCCTCCATTCTCCTCTCAGGATCTTGGGCACGCACGCACATGCGCCCGACCTGAGTTTAAGCCACCAGGTCCGGGACTTGAACTGTGGTAGACTACATGGGAGTCCAGCGACATAGCCATTACGCCAACTGCTGGTCCCCAGGATGTGCATTTTCTTTAAGTTTTTGCAGACCCCCCTCTATTATAGATAGACCAGCAGGGTTGTCGAGTAGGACAGAAAATCATCCCGAATACAGAAGCACTGGACAATCTCCTCAGCCAACAGGATGTAATCATTGGTAGGACCGGCCACCCAACCGCAGCAGAACACGCATTCTGTTTAAGCACTCAGAGAACATACACCGAGATAGACCATGTTCCATAATATGAACCTCAACCAATTTAAACAAGCCGGAACCCTTCTGAGTGTATTCTCTGACCATATGGGAAGCAAGCTGGCACTTAATAAAACAAATAGTACGAGAACATACTTATCTAAAAGAGGGCCTTTTCTGACCACATGGTCACTTATTCATTAGCTAAGCTTTTTTGAGATTTTTGCTATAGGGTGCCTGGTCTTGCTGGAGTGACAGAGAGAGACGGAAAGAGAGAGAAAGCAAGAAATCACCCTCCAGGTGGGATGGCCATCCCACAATCCCTTCTCCATTTTCCTTTTGGGATTTTGGGCATGCATGCCTACACACCCAGTATGAGTTTCAAGCTGCTGGATCTGGGACTCAAACCGTGGTCAGCCATGTGGGAATCTACCGCCTTCACCATGATATCACCTGCTGGCCCTAAGTGAACATTTTTTTGAGAACTTGCTATATGCCAAGCATTGAGCTAGGTGTTGGGGATCCTGGGATGAACAAAACAGATTTCACCATGCACAAGCCAGGGCCTAGTAGACTAAGAAACATTCAGGGCCAGAGTGTGAGAAGTACACTGCTGGCAGTGTGCTTGTAGGATGGGCTACGGGGGTGACGAGGTCTCTCCCACAAAGACCCAAGAGAAAGGAGCAATTGAAGTGCAGAGATGCCTCCATGCCGGGGGCCTATCAAGGGTCACTTACTGGGAGCCTGGCTTGATGTTAACTAGCCAAATGTGTTTTCGTTGGAGAGCCTTCACTTCTGAATGGTTTTTGATGGGCACCTCTTCTCCAATTTTCCTGGCAACACGACTTGGATCTGGTCTAACTGACAAATATATGTGCCCAGGCGTGCCCCTGGAAGTTGGAGTTGGTGTTGGAGTTCCTCGTCCCTCTTCCTTTTCGGAGCACTGAGTTTACAGATACAGGATACCGTCTTTGGGAATCGCTCCTGGGATTTGTCCAGGGACCAACAGAGCGCCCAGTCTATCTGCCTTCATCTGCTGGTTCTGCTTTGCTTTTATCTTACATGGTTGCCCCAGATGGATCACCCGCGGAACCTAACCCATCTTGAAAGCATGCAGATTGGCTCCCACGGGGATGCCCACAAGAACGAGCCACAGAGCAGGGAGTGGGGTGCAATGTTCTCATGATGGCAGCAACACAGGACTGCGCCCAGCCCCTTCGGAGTGACCCTTTGGCAAGGGCAATGCTCGGGGCAGAGGGACTCACTGGACCCATGCCGAGTGCTAGTGAATGTCTGGGTGTGTCAGCTCTACACTTGATTAAGAAGGATAAGAAGGGCAAAACTATAGCAAAACTTGCTTCGAAACTAGTCAACATATCACTATGTGGAAGATAGTCAAACTTGCAACCCTAAGGACATTTACTCCCCTTATCTCACAGACGTCACCAGAAGAAGGGCCCTCAGAGAATAGCCACTACAGGGGCTGCGAAAATATCGAATGTCGGCACTCGGTGGCGGAACAGAATGATCGGAGGGTAGGAAAGCATGGGGAGCAATAGTCAGGCTGGAGACAGGGCAGGAGGACGGTGGGAAGTGGGGGAGGGCGAGAGGGAGGGACTCGAGGGGAAGAAGAAAGAAGCAAAACATTTAAGGGACCCAACATGAAAGAAATCTGTTGATTATAATGTTTATGGTAAAGTCTTTGACTGGATCGCTATGCGGTGTATTAGTGATGGGAAAATTCATTTGCTATGCTGTGATGATGTACAGTGATTGAATGGAAAAAAAAGAAAGAGAAAAAGAATGAAAGGGGAAGAAAAGAAAAGGAAAGAAGAAAAAAGAAAAAAAAAAAAAGAAATGCCTTCAAGGCCAGCGGGTGATATGGTTGCCAAAGCGTGACAATAGGGACTGGCGAGGTGTGCGGCACACCCGAGTGCACGCGTTCTGCTTCAGTGTGTCCGTTATCATCATTGCTACGGCTCAAGTGAGGCCTGATACAGCACCAGGCGCTGTTCTAAGTGCATCCGTCCCTGACTTCCATGTCCCTCCTAACAGCAATGTGAGCTGGGGACTGCAGGTATCCTCCCACGATAGATGAACAATCCAAGCCAGAGAAATGAAGCAACCAGTCAGCAAGGCCTGAAGCCAGGAACTGAACCCCACTCCCGCATCTGAGCTCACAACCAGTCCACTGTCCAGCTAAAGGTTTCTGGAAACCCTCCAAGGCAAAACAGATCATATCTGTAGACCCACTGAGGCCCCTAGGCTGTGAGTTTGCCACCCCAGATGTTCCACTCTTTCATCAGGTAAGAAAGCTGCAGCCTCCAAAGAGGATAAGCTGGTTAATAGCAGATGCTGGAGGAGAAGGCATGGCTGAGCCTCTCTTGCCTAGCAGGTTTGTCCACATGCCACCCTGTCACCTCAGGGCAGAGATGGGCCCATGGTGGGAGTGAAGCCAGCTTACCCTTGCCTAGTCCTGAGAGGGCGTCTGTGATCACCACCACCTTGTTCTGCACGGCCGACTTCGACCAGAGCCTGGACACCTCTTGGTAGATGAAGAGGAGGCCGCTGATTCCCAGGAGCAGCAGGGGCAGCATCAACACAGCCATGACTCCCATCTTGTTCTGGAGGAAACAGGGCACACGGGCTGGCTTTGCAGAGACCCTGTTTGTGACACCCAGGGCAGAGGGGAGGCCCCAGGCTGCAGAAAACCGTCACTCCACGCCCGCCGGAGCCTCCTCTGGACTCTGTGCAAGCTCCCCCGGGGGATTGCTTCTGAGCTGGGCACCCAGAGACTGTGCTAATCCCCAAACATTTAAGGAATAGGAAATTACTCACGGTGTCTCCGAATGCAAACCGAGTCTAGGGGGCCTGCCCTCCCCAAAGGTTAATTACAAATTTAATTAAAATGGGTCTGCATTTTTGGAAGGAAATCCATGTGTTAAGGCCTCTTGCTTGGGCCCTAATGGTTATTTATAGCTCTCAGTTGCACTGAAGGGCTTTTCAGGATAAATATAGTGTCTATTCTGATATTCAGGACACATGCCGACCGGGTCTGATTTCAAAGTTCTTGCCAGGATTTTTAAAGCTCTCCTGGCTTGCCTGACTATTAGAGGTTTCCTTTGCAGTTTGGGGCTGAGCATTAGGGATCAGGACCTGGGATTTTCAGGACGACTATACTTCCCCTACTTCATATAACATTCATG
>NW_006160005.1:1908091-1934031 GCF_000334495.1 Tupaia belangeri chinensis
TTTCCCTACTTCCTATAACATTCATTTCGGGTGGCTTCAGGTAGTTCAGGCCCATGAGGCAGCAAGCCATCTGACCTTCACTTCCTGTTTGGGAGAAAAAGCATAGGTGTGGCATGAAACATTGGAAAAAGCACGGTTTTGGGGGGTGTTTCTTACCCCTCTAAACCTCAGCTTCCTGAGGCATAACAGTCTGGTCTTGTAGGACTGTGGGGAGTGAGGCAGGCTCTGGTCAGGTAATGGTCAGACTGGAGAGCGGAAGGGAGTCATAATACGCCATTGACAAAGGAATGGGATTTGAAACCGACCCGCCCACTCCAACCTGAGAGGAACCTACATTCCTCCTTGCCCTTTATCCCTCCCGCCAAAATGAACATTGTAACCCAAAGGCACACAGAAAGAACAACTGGAGTCAAACCTCAAGGCAGGACAGCTCCTAAGTTTGAAATTTTAAATATCTGGGCCTACTGGAAATTGGAAGCCAATAGGCTTGACTACATCAAAAACTGCTTCCCAAAAAGATAAAGCCAAGAGGGGCCACACTTAGGGGCAAAGGACAATCATACCCCTACCTGAAGGATGTAAGAGTTAACCACTACCAGTCACCATGGGGCCCAAAGGGCCCCCAAACCATGAGCCTAAATGATATAAGAATTCTTGAGGCCATTAACCACTGCTTCTTCATAAAAGCCTTATAGAAACAGTGTGAGGTAGGAAGTGGGAACCCTTAGAACATCATATAGTTAGGGTATAGGCCCAGGATGAAATTGCAAAATGGCTAAGTTTTGAGATGAAGACCTAACAGCTCAGTTTTGCTGAACCATTTGCTCACTGAGATAGCTTGCAGCAGGACTTCACGACTGACATAGAGAAAGATTTTTCTCCTGGTCCCATTCCAGGAGGAAGGTAATGGTCTTTTATGGCCCAAAGCTTTTGCTCAATGAGAGTCTCCTGACCTTTGTACCCACTCTAGAATTAGGAAGAATAACTGAACCCATCTGCATGTGTACCCTACCCCCACCGCAAGGAAAACACATGCGCCACCTGGGACAGAGCACAGACAAAGCCCCTCTGACCCAGACAGAAACCCCTCACTCCAGTTCCTCGTTGGCAACCCACTCGGGACCCACCCTCTGCTTCGGAGCGCTGTTCCACCTTCTCTTTCTTAATAAACTCTGTTTGCTTACCTATGTCCGTCACTCTAATTCTTCCTGAGCTATGGACAAGAACCCGTGTCTCTCTGCGGATACTGGGCCTAATCATCCCTGTGCCTCCATGTTCCCTGTGTCAGGAGGACAAAATAAGATCCTGCATGTGGCTCGGCTGTGGTGGTGCACGGGTAGCACCACCGCTTGGGAGGCTGGAGGCCACACGGGAGGCCTAGCTTCAGTTCCCAGGCCAACCTGAACACACGAACATGGTTGCACATCTCTCTAACCCAAGCTAATAAGGAGGACGGGGCAGGAGGATCATGACACAAGATTCTGTCAAAAATACCTATTTTGGGGCCAGCAGGTGGTATGGCTGTTAAAGTGCTAGATCTCACACGGCTGGTTGCAGTTTGAGTCCAGCACCTGGCAGTTTGGAAAACAAGCTGAGCATGAGTATGTGTGTGCCCAAAATCCCAAGGGAAGAGTGGAGGAGAGGGAATTGTGGCATAGCTATCACCCCTGGGGATTTCTCATTTTCTCTCTTACTGTCACTCTCTAGCCAGTGCACACACCCTATGGCAAAACCCTAAAACAAAACAAAACTGAAAAAAATAGAAAGTTCATCTCTGCTCCTCTCTTTTCCCTCTCTCTCTTCTTTTCTTTCTCTCTCTCTCTTAAAGGAAAAAAAATACCACATATCATTAACCTAGTATTGACCCTGGCTCACAAGAAGGTGATTATTATTATCTTTAATGATTAAGAATACTAAGAATTTATATAAAATGTTAAATATTTTAATTACACAAGGAACTCAGTAGGATTACAAATGGAGAGACACAAAAAGCCAAAATCCAGCTCAAGTACTCAAACCATTAAAAACCAGAAGCCCGGGGCCAGCAGATGGCAAAGCGGTTACATTTCTGGACTCCCACATGGCCGACCATGATTGGAGTCCCAGACTTGATGGCTTGAAACTCACACCGGGTGCATGTGCGTGCATGCCCTAAATCCCTAAAGGACAATGGAGAAGGGATTGTGGTATGGTCATCCCCCTTGGGGGGTGATTTCTTTTCACTTTCCTTCTGATTGTCTCTTTATCTTTCTCTTTGGCCCTAAGGCAAAACCTCTAAAAACAAAACAAAACTAAAACTACAACACCAGAAGATCTATCACGATGATATCCTAATCTGTGCAGTGAAGGCCACTGGGCTGACCAGAGCATGGGACAAAGAGCAGGGGAATGAGAAATCTGCATTTCCTCATTGGAAATAAGGAATAACCAGAAACATTAGGAAAGAACTCAACTTTAATTGACATTTAATATTCATATTAGAAATGCACAGAGGAATCTTCATAACTCCGTACTAGGTCCTGGATCTAGTGGCTTGCACAATACAATAGGCATGTGTGTGTCCAAAATCCTGAGAGGAGAATAGAGGAGAAGGGATTGTGGTGTGGCCATTCTCCCTGGAGAGTGATTTCTCACTTTCTCTCTATGTCTTTGTCCCTCTCTGGTAAGGGCATATACTCTATGGCAAAAATCTAAAATAAAAGAAAGAGAGAGAGAAAGGGAAAGAAAGAAAGGAAAAAAAGAAAGAAAAAGACAAAAATAAAAAAAGAAAATCACATTGGTGATGCATGCATGCCCAACATTCCAATAGGATAAAGAAATAGAGAAGGGATTGTGGTGTGACCATACCCCATTATAGGGTGCTTTCTCCCTCCCTCTCCTTTTTGTCCCTCTCTGGTGCAGGCATGTACCCTATGGCAAAAATCTAAAGAAAAAGAAAAGAGAGAGAGAAAGGGAAAGAAAGAAAGAAATGGAAGGAAAGAAAGAAAGAGAAAGAAAGAAAAAGGAAAAGAATAAGAAAAAAAGAAAAAATCACATTGGTGATGCATGCATGCCCAACGTGTATACACCCTTTGGCAACTAAAAAAAAAAAAACTTTACTAAGATTTTGACTTGAGCAACTAGTGGAACAGAGTTCTGTCTTTTTCTTCTCTTGTAAGATGAGAAATCTATAGATGGCAAAGCTTGGGAGTGGGTAGGTGAGTTAGGAGTTCACTTTGTGTTAATTTTGAAAGCCTGTTAACCCTAAGTGGAGGTGCCAGTAGACAGGTCTGTCAGGGTAGCGTGCTCAGGGAAAAGGTTTAGGTTGGTGATATACGTTTGGGAGTTATCACAGGTAGGTAGTATTTATAGCCAACCATTTGACGGAGACCTTTTAAAGAGAGACAGGGAAATATTTGAGGGCGAATTCTTGGGCACCCCAATGCTTAGCAGTTGGGAACTTGAAAGGGAATCAGCAAAGGAGACTGAGAAGGAGTGCCCAGTGTGGTCAGAGAGATCTAAGAGGGTAGTGTCCCAGGAAACAAATGAAGACAGTGCTTCAGGAGGGGAGATGTGTTAAATTAAGCAGGAGGCCATTGGCTTGAGGTGGTTTCTATACGTTGAGTTCCCAGGCAACAAACCAAAACCTAACTCAGGAGAATAGTTCTGGTGACAAATAGTCATGTTTCTGGAATGTTCATTGGCAAGTCTTGAAGATGCGCCCAAAGGAAAACATGGTCCTGGAAAAGGGGGTAAAGGGGAAGCAGTGTCTGGGAGTGGTTGTGCCAACAAGAAGGCTCGGGGTCCCAAAGGTGGTGGCCATGCAGTAGAGGCCAGACACATTCTACGTGAGAAACATGGCAACGTCATGGAAACCATGGAAAAGTTAAAGTCCAGAATGAGATTCAAGGAAGTGGCCACACAATACAGTGAAGATAAAGCCAGGCAAGAAGGCGACTTGGGTTGGATGACCAGAGAGTTCATAGTGGAATCATTTCAAGAAGTGACATTTGCCTTGCCTGTCAGTGGGACGGATAAGCCTGTGTTTACGGACCCACCAGTTAAGACAAAGCTTGGATATCATATTATCATGATTGAATGGAGAAATAAAATCATCACTCACAAATTGTCATGTTTCTGCCAATCACAGCCAGTCAAGTTCCAGCCAATCGTAAGCAGATAAATAAGACCACGGCCACATTAGGCAAAGGCCTAGCTGTAGCCAATCACGGGGGTTCTCTACGTTGCTTCCATCTTCATCCAATGTCCGTGCTGCTGGGCGGAATGCTCTGAGCCTCTTCTGGTCCCATGTGCTGCCCAATCTAGTAATTGCTTTCTTGCTCAAATAAACTGTGAATTTGATTTGGTTCAAGTTTTTCTTTTCACAGATGATGTCTTTCACGCTGCTGATGGTCAAGGAAGAGAAGGTCTGAGCAGTGACTGCTGGCTTTGGTAAGTGGTCATGGGTGAGGTGGACAGAAGCCTCCTTGGAAAGGTCTTTAGGAGATGTTAGCTCCCATTCATACTTATTGCCAGGGCTTCGGTAGTGAGCTAACCCTGCAAGGTCCTTCATGATCCTTCCAAGCTGCCTGTAATTAGTGCTCTGAAAACACAGTCTTCTGCTAAGCTTGATAGTCCAGAAGATGCTAGAAGCAAGCAGCCTACAAATTATTTAGAGCTTGGTTAAGTAAAGAGCCCCGTGCAGCTTTAACTTTGCAATATGGTCCTGGTGATGCGGAAGAGGAAAAACAGCATGGTAGGTTCTCTAGCGTGGAATTATGTTTGGATTTGAAGGAAGTTTTCAGGGGAGCTTTGGTTGTACCAGTGGAAACTCAGATCCATTAAGGGCTTGGAGGTTTTCGTTTTTAATATCATGGCCACAGAGCAGACAAGGGATATTACAGCCAAAACCATATTCTTTTGTTTACAAAAGGAGTTTTGCCCCAAATAACTGTTTGCTTTCACACTCTACTTGGGAAAGACATCTAAAGGTTTGCCTAATCCTTTCTTTTTCTTTTCTTCTTGTTCTTTGAGACTTCTTTTTTGCTACAAGGCATGTGTACTCACTGGTGAGACAGACAGAGACAGAAATCAAGAAATCCCAGGGGGATGGCCATGTCACAATCCCTTCTCTATTCTCCTCTTGAGATTTTGGCCACATACACACACACTCCCGGTGTGAATTTCCAGCTGCCAGGTTTGGGACTTGAGCCATAGCTGGCCGTATGGGAAGTCCAGCTATGTAACCATTAAGCCATCTGCTGGTCCCAAGGTGGTGTTTATGCAACACCTTGAATGGATCTGGCCCATCACTGGTGCTAACGGTTTCAGTTTCTTCCTCTTTCCTGGCACTATTTTTTCTAGTCTATGTTCGTTTTCTTCATTACCTCCCTCCATGCATGTCAGGACCCATTTCTGAGGACATGGGACAGATTTGGTGGAAGAACTGGTCAACAGGTTCAGAGGCTGCTCTTATGCATATAGAAAAATTGTACCTCTATGCCATCCCCTGCAGGTGTTATGTTCATGGCAAAAAGAGGTAACAGGTAATGTCCTTTAACCTTCAGATAATTTGGCATTTTCTTTTTTCCTTTTTTCTTTTTTTTTTTTTTTTTTTTTTTTTCAGGGGGGTTTTGCTATAGGGGGTGTGCACTCGCCAGGAAGATAGAGAGAGATGGAGATACAGAAAGCAGGAAATCCCCCCCACGGGGGAATGGCCATGCCACAATCCCTTCTCCTCCATTCTCCTCTCGGGCGGGATCTTGGGCACGCATGCACACGTGCCCAGTGTGAGTTTAAGCCATCGGGTCCAGGCCTCCAACCCCTTGTCGACTACATGGGAGTCCAGTGACATAGCCATTACACTAATTGCTGATCCCTAATTTGGCATTTTCTAGCCTCCCCCCCACCCCCCAGTAGCCCCTCTGCCATACAACACTAAATTGTTTCTACAGGCGGTCCCTTGAGGGCACGGTAGGTAGTCAGTCATGCTTGTATCCCCTGTGACTGCCCCACATAATCTTTCCTTTTTAAAGTCTATTCATCAATTTCTTCCAAAAGAGAGGAAAGAGGCATCTCCGGCAGGATTCTCATGTCACAGTCCGCCCCGGGCATGCCTGCCTAGTGCACCCAGGGAAGTCCCAGGACGAGAACCCAGAACCCTTCCCACGTGGGACCAGCCACACCACCACTGTTCCACTGCCTGGCCCTACAGGCATGATCCTTCACAGATGTTAATGAGTCAGGACTGTTTACATGAGCAATCCTAGTTCCTTTTTTGCCTCATTCTGGTCTTCCAAGTAGTTCCTCTCAGCCCAAACTACCCAGCTCTGGTTCCCAAGGAGGTCTGCTGGAAATTCAGCTAAATGTCAATTCCATGAAAACATCGCCAGTACAGACTCTGAGCTCAGGGATGAATTCATTTATTCTGGAAAAACAGTTGGCACCCTGGGTCAGACTGCTGCTTTCTCAGCTCTTCCTCTAGAAACACCTTGTTCATTCTCGCCAACCAGCTCGAGTCAGCTGCCATCCTTTGCCATCTCGTAAGAGGAGACGTGGACCCCTCGCTCCTGAATTCCATGAGCCTGGTTGGGGAATATCATTCAGGGCCAGAGCTATTTCCGGCTGACGAAGAGGCTGCTCTTTAGAACAACTGACACCTGGAAACGCCTTGTCACATGGACTGGTTCTTCAACAACTGCCCTCTCCGGGCATTTGCTAATAGCACTAAAGGAAGAGCTTCTGATTCTTACCTCCCAGGAGAAATGGGGTGTTGCCCGGGACATTGTAGACACCTGATAAGGCTAACAATGGTCAATAGATCTGAAGTCATTTGATCTTGGCTTGTTTCAAACACTGTCCCTGAGCTATTCACTATTGTTTTTCTAATTCATTGGTCAGGACTCAGGTTCCACAGTGTGTCCCTGTATGCCCACCAGAACTCCCATAGTGCTTTGCACCTAGCAGATGCTAAATGCCAGGCATTATTCTAAGATTTTCACATCTACAGGTTGACAAACCCTTATATAGACCAGAAGTGTTTCAGGTTTTGGATACTTTTGGGATTTTGGAATATTTGCACATACTTGTAATGAGCTATCTTTGTTATATTTGTAATGAGCTATCTTGAGGATGGGATCCAAATCTAAACACAAAATTTATGTTTGTTTCCACAGCCCGAAGGTAATTTTATACAATCTTTTTAATAAGTTTGTGCCTGAAGCAAAGTTTGGGTACACTGAACCTGAAAGGTTTTTACCAGAGTGTTACGGAAACGGCGACCCCAATCAACCACAAAAGTCGGTTCTTGATGTAAAATACAAGAGGCTTTATTGCTAGCGCGCTAGGACTCCACTCCCAGTCATACAAGACATGGCTAAGAGTGAAGCCCCAAACATAGGAGTATTCAGGTTATATAGACATGTGTCCGTGGGATGAAGGGAGGAAGCAAGATAAGGGGTTACAAGGTAATCTTATGACGACCATTTGGTCAGGCTTGCAGGAGCATTTGATCTGGGTTTCCGGGGATAGCAGAAGGGAGGGATTTTACACTACAAAGGTCTGGGCTAGCTTGCCAGACTAGTTTGCAAATGGCTCTGGGCTCCCTGCAAGGTGTTAACAAATTACCCCAGGTTTCCACAACTTCAGCAGCATCTGCTTTAGTACAGAAACAAAAGAGGCAAAGGTTAGACTTTACCTTTGTAAGACAGGCTAATCTAATTTTATTCTTACAAACCATCAAAAAGCAAAGATGTCACCGTTATGGCTGAAAGGGCCCGGGAAGGTCTTTATTCCCTTGGTGACATAGAATAAACCGTGTTGTGCACTGGTGTTTTGACTGCGACCCATGAGGTCAGGTGTGCAATTTTCTACTTGTGGTGTCATGTGGACACTTCAAAAGTTTTGGATTTTGGAGCACTTAGGATTTTAGATTGTTGGATGAGGGACGCTCAATCTGTACGAATGTACTTAGTCCTCATAACCTTTAAAGTAGGTAGGATTATTTTACTCAGAAAACTGAAGCATAGAGAGATTAAGTGACTTGCCCAAGTGGGGAGCCAGGACTTGGGTTGTTGGAAAAGTAATGTTATTTCTTCCTATGCAAAAATGCACCATGATTTTTCTTTTTCTTTCTTTCTTTCTTTCTTTCTTTCTTTCTTTCTTTCTTTCTTTCTTTCTTTCTTTCTTTCTTTCTTTCTTTCTTTCTTCCTTCCTTCCTTCCTTCCTTCCTTCCTTTTTTCTTTCTTTCTTTCTTTCTTTCTTTCTTTCTGTCTTTCTTTTCTTTTTTGAGAGGTTTTATTGCGATAGGGCGTGTGCGCTCGCCAGACAGACAGAGAGAGACAGAGAGACAGAAAGCGAGAAATCACCCCCCAGAGGGGGATGGCCACACTGCAATCCCTTCTCCTCCATTCTCCTCTCGGGATCTTGGGCACGCACGCACACACGCCCGGCGTGAGTTTAAGCCACCGGGTCCGGACGCGAACCGCGGTCGACTACGTGGGAGTCCAGCAACATAGCCATTACGCTAACTGCTGGTCCCTGCACCATGATCTTTCTGATGATCCAGCATATCCAATTACTTGGCATTGGATTCTATACTCTTAATCACGAAGGGTATCACCTTCCAAAAAATGCTTAAAAAAGAAGTCTAGTTGATACAGTGTGTTTGTGTGCGTGTGTACATATATGAGAGAGCTTCAAAGAGTCGATGAAAAATGGATATTATAAAAAAACTGGGCATGAATTTCAAAATACTTCTGGTTCCAAAATAAATGTATACTTTAATGCCATTTTCCATGAAGTTTTGGAAGGTCTCTCATAAAATATTTTAAATTTGTCAACCATTGCTTTAGACTCTGGGGTAAAGAGAACAGTTTTTAATATGGAAAAATTTATGCTTTATATGAGGAGAACTGTTATATAAATAGATTGTTTTGCCAGTTGGGTCTGTCTTACACCAAAGATAGATGAAAATGAGATGCCTTGTTCTGTTTTTTGATCTGGAATGTGGTTACATGGGTGTGTTGACTTTCTGAAAATGTGTTAAGCTGTATACTTACGATCTTTATGCTTTTCCCTATATGTGCTATACTTCAATAAAAATGGCTTAAAAATTTTAAAGAATTATTTATTTAATTTAATTTACTATTGTTATTATTATTTAACGTTTGCTATAGGGCACACACATTCACCAAAGAGAAAGAAGAAGAGAGAGAGAAAGAGAGAAAGTGAGAAAGTAACCCACCAGGTCTGAGACTTGAACCATGGTTGGCCATGCAGGAGTCTAGTGCCCCAACTATCATGCCACCTGCTGGTCACAGCATTAAAAAAAGTTAATGAAGTAAAATGCCTTGAGAGTACAGAGGATTTAGCAAAGGATCTTTTTCTTATTTTTCTTCAGTTTTGCCATAAGACATGTGCACTTGCTGGAAAGAGACAGAGAAAGAGAGAAAGTGGAAAAAGTACCCCCCTCACACACCTCCCTGGGGGAGATAGGGATGGACACGCTGCAGTCTTTTCTTCTCCATTCTCCTCTCAGGATTTTGAGCACATATGCACATGCACCTGGTGTGTTTTTCAAGCCACCAGGTCTGGGACTTGAATCATTCAGCCAGCCATATGGGATCTAGCTACCTGAACTACCACACTACTGGCTAGCCCCCAGTGAATCATTTTATTTCTTTCTTAAAGAATAATTTATTTATTTAAATTTATTTGTTATTATTATTTATTTTTAATTTTTATTAGAAAGAGACAGAGACAGAAAAGGAAAGCAAGAAAGCAGGGTGCCAGGTCCAGGACTCGAACCATGGTCAGCCATGTGGGAGTCCAGTGCCTCAACCACCACGCCACCTGCCAGTCCCGAATCATTTTCTTAAAAAACGATTTATTTTTGAGAGAAAGAGAGAGAAACAGACACTCTTATCAGGATCTTGTCACAATCTGACCTTGCCCCAGCCCTGCCAGCCTTCCAGCCAACCAGGACAGCAGGGGCCTGCACACATCTGATGTGTTTCAGATCATCCTGGGGTCCACGATTTTCCACGTGGTTCCAGCATCGCAGTGTGCTGCCCTACTGCCTGTGCTGCTGCGGCTGGGCCGAGAATCAGTTTTCACTTGAGCCTTGCTGACCAGTTGCCTCTGTCCGGCTCTGGTCCCTAAGTGGTCACTGGTCCCCTTTCTCCAGGTGTCCCTGTGCAATCCAATGACACCAGCTTCTCTGCTACGGCTCCAGAAAATTCATTTATTCTTTGGACCTTCAGCCTAATTTCCATAGACATATTCCAAGGCAGAATTAAGCATTTCTTTGAGTGGATTTCCTCCTCTCTAACCTCGGACTTCGGCTTGATAACGTGGGAGTCACGTGGGGCACACATGCACACACAGGAGCGATGAACCACGCAAAGGAGGCTGTGTGCTGTGGGGGCTTAGGCCGCACAAGCCCTTCTGGTCCAGGTTAGCAAACGGCCCAGGGAATCCTAGCATACCTCCTCTGGGTCGGGCTTACTCATCAAACATCCATTTCATTTCTATTTATTTTTATTGCCAGTGATGTGTACATATGTGTATGAGATAGATAGAGCGAGTGAGTGAGCAAGAGAGAAAACCACTCTCCTTAATCCTTTTTTTTTTTTTTAGAGGATTTTGCTCTAGGGCATGTGCATTCCCCAAAAAGACAGAGAGAGACTGAGAGACAGAAAGCGAGAAATCACCCCCCTAGGGGGGATGGCCATGCTGCAATCCCTTCTCCTCCATTCTCCTCTTGGGATCTTGGGCACGCACACACATGCACCCAGCGTGAGTTTAAGTCACTGGGTCCAGGACTGGAACCGCAGTCAACTACATGGGAGTCCAGTGACATAGCTATTACACTAACTGCTGGTCCCGTGACAATTCTTTTTCCTCCATTCCTCTCCCTTCATGATTGGGCACACACATCCGCATGCCTGACATGTTTTTTAAAGTGCTGGGGCTGGAATTTGAATTGCAGTTTGCCAGGTGGGATCTGGCTTTTTTTCTTTTTTCTTTTCTCTGCTTTTTTTCTTTTCTTTTTTCTTTTCTTTTCTTTTCTTTTCTTTTCTTTTCTTTTCTTTTCTTTTTTTTTTCTTTTTTTTTCTTTCTTTTCTCTTCTCTTTTCTTTCTTTTTTTCCTTTCCTTTTCTTCTTTTCTTCTCATTCCTTTGGGGTACATGTGCTCACCAGAAAGAGACAGAGAGAGAGACAGAGAGAGGGGAAGTAAGAAATTACCCCCGAGGGGGAGTGGCCACATTGCAATCACTTCCTCTCCATGCTCCTGGAATTCTGGGCCTGTGCACATACATGCCCAGTGTGATTTTCAAGCCACCAGATCTGGGATTGGAACTGTAGTCAGCCATATGGGAATCCAACGCCCTAACTGCTATGCCACCTGCTGGCCCCAGGATCTGACTTTCCTAACTGCTGTGCCATGGGGCTGGTTCCAAAATCCATTTTGCAGCTCTTGAAATACACTTGGTGCAATAAAACACAAAATTCCACAGGATCAGCCTTTGTTAAACAGATATTTTAACTGAAGCCCCAAACATGAGGAAATCATAGCTTTTCCTTTATTCTCTGCAGTGTTAAGTATTATAGCTCAGCACAGGATGATAATTTTATTGGAAATACATTTCCAGAAATATCTTTATTAACATATAAACACATTTTTTTCTTTTTTCTTTTTCTTTATTTTTTTTTACATTTTTGTCAGAGGGGTCATGTGCTTGCCAGAGAGACAGAGACAGTGAGACAGGAAATAAAAAAATCACCCCCCGCCCAGGGTGATGGCAACGCCACACAATCCCTTTTCCTTCATCCTCCTCCTGGAATTTTGGGCACACACACATGCACCCAGAGTGATTTTCAAGTTGCTAGGTCTGAGACTCAAACCATAGTCAGTCATGTGAAAGTCCAGTGCCTTAACCACTATGCCAGCTGCTGGACCCCATAAATACAGTTTTTAAAGATGAATCTGAACTAAGACATGCTCTAGGTTATTAGAACTTGGCAGTTCATTTTTTGGTTCAAAAATCAAAATGATATGTCTCCCAATCTCTATAACATATTAGCTGAAAATAGGAGAGACACTGATATAACGTTGTAACCGTGCACGTTGGGAAACCCTCGGTCCACCACCGCCTCACACCAGACTTGCAAGTTGGGCTCCCTCTATTTTTAGAAATGAAAGTGCTTGGCGATTTAATTTAAGCAGGACAATTCAAACATTTGTTCCACTTAACTGTGATAAGATGTCATTCTATGTGACTGTGTTTTTATTTCTTTCTATTGTTTGACAATCTTTCCAGACTGATTTTACTCATTATAACATTTTAAAGAAAAAAAATGTAAATAACAGAACACTTACTTTCCCATTTCTTCTTGATTAATATAAAAAGAAAGTATGAGATAGCCACACACACTTCATTTTGTGAGTCAATTAAGGAAAAATAATTCTGGCCTTCTGGTCAACCAACCTGCATGGGCAACACATTTTGCACCCACTGTAAAGACAGCTTCCCCCGTTTCAGCTTCTCTTCTCTTCAGTACCTGCAGGTTTCCTCTGTCTTTGGTATTTTTAGTAAACTCACTTGCCAGGAGAGCAAAAGCTTCTTTATACTAGCATGTCAATGGTTAATATCTTCTGTAAGGGTTATGCCACTTAAAGATGGTGGCATTTTTTTCTTTAAGAATTATTTTATTAAACTTTATTTTATTTTATTTTATTTATTTAAATTTGACCAGAGAGGGGCAGAGTGAGTAAGAGAGAGAGAGAGAAAGTGAGAAACCAAGTCACCAGGTCCAGGACTCAAACTGTGGTCAGCCATGTGGAGTTCAGCACCCTTAACCACCACACCACCTGCTGGCCTCAAATGGTGGCATTTTAACAGGAATTAGAGGCTGAAGCCAAAGGTGTCTAGTGAAGGGCGAGACTGGGGGGAGAGAGGGTTTACCTGGACCACAGTCTTCTGAACCACCCCCAGAGACGGGCACTGTGGGTACAAACACGGCTCCTCTGCCTGTGCAGCTCTTTCGGCCACAGGTACTGGCTAACACATGGACACCTTGCCTGGGGCACCTGGTGGCAGGTGCCTAGAAACCTTCCCAAGTGCTTGTCCCACAGAGCCGGGAGCAGCTCCTGTTTCCCAAGCGCCCTTCGAAGACTCAGGCTCTGCGAAGTCCTGTTGTGGGTTCTGACTGCCCTTCTGTGCGCTCTGCTGCTCGGAGAATCCCAGGTGGGCTGCCGTGTACCTGCTCATGGCCGTCACAGACACGCCCATGCAGAGGGCAAAAGAACCCCAGGCCAGGCTGTCAACAAAAGGCATGGTTAGAAAAGGTCCTGGGGGGACCAGCGGTTAGCATAATGGCTATGTCGCTGGACTCCCACGTAGTCGACCGCGGTTCAAGTCCCGGACCCGGTGGCTTAAAACTCACGCCGGGCACGTGTACGTGCGTGCGTGCCCAAGATCCCGACAGGAGAATGAAGGAGGAGGGATTGAGGCGTGGCCATCCCCCCTGGGGGGTAATTTCTCGCTTTCTGTCTCTCTGTCTCTCTCTGTCTACCTGGCGAGCGCACGTGCCCTGTAGCAAAAACCTCTCCAAAAAAGAAAGAAAAATAAAAAAGAAAATGTCCTGGGGCTGCAATCCCAGGGCTTCCTGCTGGGGTCAGTCTAGTGAAATAGCAGCTCCTAGGGACTAGCAGGTGACTTAGCGGTTATGTCGCTGGACTCCCGCATTGCCCACTGTGATTTGAGTCTTCAACCCGGTGGCTTGAAACTCATGCCCAGAGTGTGTGCATGCATGCCCAAGATCCCAGGAAGAGAATGGAGGAGAAGGGATTGCGGCATGGCCACTCTTTTGGAGAGAGTAATTTCTCGCTTTCTCTCTCACTTCCCCCCTCTGTCTGTCTCTGGTGATTGCACATGTCCTATGGCCAAAAAAAAAAAAACCAAAAACCTGAAAAGGGAAGAAAGGAAGAAGAAAGAAAGAAAGAGAAAGAAAAGAAAGAAAGAAAGAAAGCAAGAAAGAAAGAAAGAAGAAAGAAAGAAAGAAAGCAAGAAAGAAAGAAAGAAGAAAGAAAGAAAGAAAGCAAGAAAGAAAGAAAGAAGAAAGAAAGAAAGAAAGCAAGAAAGAAAGAAAGAAGAAAGAAAGAAAGAAAGCAAGAAAGAAAGAAAGAAGAGAAGAGACGAGAAGAGAAGAGAAGAGAAGAGGAGAGGAGAAGAGAAGAGTAGAAGAGAGGAGAGGGGAGGAGAAGAGGGAAAGGGGAGGAGAGGAGAGGAGGGGAGAGGAGAGGAGAGAGAGGAGAGGAGAGGAGAGGAGAGGAGAAGGGAGGAGAGGAGAGGAGAGGAGGGGAAGGGGAGGAAAAGGAAAGGGAGGGGAGAGAAAAGACAAGGAAAGAAAAAGCAGCTCCTGGCTCTGTCCAGTTTGGACCTGCATTTTGTATCACGGATCCCAGAGACCAGCCAATGTGTGTTTAGCCTGGTGATGAAGAGAACAGATTGTGGAGTCACTGCTGTGTTTCACCATGGCCCCGCTTCCTGTGAATTTTCTTACTTGGTCTCTCTGTATGGGGCTCTCTTCATTTGCAAAGCTGGAATAATATCTATAATAATTAATAACAATAATAATAGATAATGAATAATAATAATACAGGGTCGTTGGGAGGAAATGTGACAAGCTAACGTGTAGAAAGTAGTTAGCATGGCATCCACTACATGTAAGTATTACCCATGGTTGGCTTTAGCCGAGGACGGTGGCATTGAGCATCATTGCCCTTATTATTATTGAACGCCAGAGGGCATGTATGAGAGAGAGAGAGAGAGAGAGAGAGAGAGAGAGGAGAAAGCATTCCCCAGTGGAGTCTGGTCATGCTGCAATCCCTTTCCCTCCATTTCTCCATCCTGCTATATCCTGGGGCTGTGTGTACGTGCACCTGCCAGGATGGATATATGAACAGTATTTAACCATATGGGACCTGGCTCCCATTGCACAGCGCCCAACCACTACACTACAGGGGGACCCATATTTTTTCTTTCTTTCTTTCTTTCTTTCTTTCTTTCTTTCTTTCTTTCTTTCTTTCTTTCTTTCTTTCTTTCTTTCTTCCTTCCTTCCTTCCTTCCTTCCTTCCTTCCTTCCTTCCTTCCTTCCTTCCTTCCTTTATTTCTTTCTTTCTTTCTTTTTCTCTTTCTTTCTTTCTCCTTTCTCTTTTTTTCTTTCTCTCTTTTTTGAGAGAGATTTTTTTCCACAGGGCATGTGCAACTCACTAAAGAGACAGAGAGGAACAGTGAGAGAGAAAGTGAGAAATCACCCCAGGAGGGATGGCCACACATTTTCCTCTCCTCCACTCTCCTCCTGAGATTCTGGGCACACACGCAAATGTACCCAGAGTGAGTCTTAAGCCACGGGGTCTGGGCCTCAAACTGCAGTGGTCATACAGAAGTCCAGAGCTTTAACCACTGTGCCGCCAGCTGGCTTCCACATCCTTATTCTTATGTACCCATCCAGACTGGACACCTGTTACATTCCACGATGATGGTCCGAACTTTTCACTCTCCAGAGAGCCCGCACTGCGTCAGCAACATGGTAGTTAGCACCTGCTTTATACGAAAAGGTGTTCAAATGTTTGTAGGAATGAGACAGAGAGAAAGTGTGTGTGATGAACGAGGAAGAGGAGGATGGAGGAGACAAAACATAAAGCTGAACGGATGCACTTCTGGATGGATAGTAATAATGAACATAACTGCATGCCAGGTGTTATGATAAACACTGGCTTATCAAATTTAACCTCACGGTACTCTCTAAGAGGGGCGCTGTAATTCTTCCCGTTTTACCAGTGAGGAAGCTGACACAAAGAAGTTAAGTAACGCGCCCACGGTCACGACTTAGAAAGCAGAACGTCCTGGTTTTGGCTCCAAGGCTTCAACACCACAGACAGCTAGCCTGCTTGCTGGACTCTGCTGCCTCCTGGTGCTACATGCTTGAGAAACCAGGCACATCCCTCAGGGTTCTGGGGTGAGTCTGGCCTTGCTTAAGAGTCTCGTTAAGTCAATATTTATTACTCTGGCTTAAGCGGGGCAGGGATAAGAAAACAGCTGGAGGTCAATCTTGACACTGAGAACTGATTTTGGGGAGAATCAATTCCTGTTGTCCACACGGGATGCCATGTCCTATGCTATCAGCTTGATTTAGGATTAGAGGAGAATTTCCCTAGATGTCTTCTGACCACACCAGGCCGATTTTCTGCTGCAATCCCCAAACCCAACAAAATGTACATTCCACA
The DNA here is from genome assembly GCF_000334495.1 of Tupaia belangeri chinensis. Lineage (NCBI taxonomy): Eukaryota > Metazoa > Chordata > Mammalia > Scandentia > Tupaiidae > Tupaia > Tupaia belangeri. Next base: position 1,924,364 of record NW_006160005.1, read on the forward strand.
GGAAGGTAAGGAAGAGGGACTTCCAGGTTAAAGGGAAGACAGATGTCAAGGATTCACTGCAGCTTCCCACGCCCTGCTGCCCTGAGAATAAAGGGATTGTGTGCCAGTGTGAACACTCAAGGCTGAAGAGAACCGGAGAGGAGACACGACAGGAGGGGAAGCAGCTGGGAGAGAGAAAACTAATTCATAGAGCGGAGGATGCTCTGTGGCTAGTGTCTATCAACAAGGCAGAAGGGACCTTCACGAGCCCCATGGAATCCCTGAGAGACTTAGAACTTTGAGGCAAAAACGCAGAGGGTTGGCCAAAAGTCAGTATATGGATGGTGGCCCACAGGCTCCCTCCTCTCCTCCACAAGTGGTGTCTGAAGACATGGGAGGGTGTTTTTAGAGAAGGAAGCTCTATAAATTGGCATTCATATGTGTTTTTATGGGTGGGATTCTCACTCCAAACCAAATCACCTAGAGGAAGAAGAAGGAGAAGCAGCAGCAACCTGAGGAGAGATAAATTCCAAGCACTCCAGAGCTTCTGATTGTCCTTAAATAAAACTCGACATGGGACCAGCAGTTGGCACAATGGCTACATCCCTGGACTCCCATGTAGTTGACCGCAGTTCACGTCCTGGACCTGGTGGCTTAAAAAACTCATGCCGGCCACGTGTGCGTGTGTGCCCAGGATCCCGAGAGGAGAATGGAGGAGAAGAGACTGCAGCGTGGCCATCTCCCCTGGGGTCCGATTTCTCGCTTTCTGTCTTTCCATCTCTGTCTTTCTGGTGAGTGCACACGCCTTATAGCAAAAACCTCTCAAAAAAACCAAAAACCAACCGAACAAAAAAATCCCTTGACAATCAAGGAAACCAATATTTGGGGAAAGCTCCAACAACAAGCAGGGAAAATAAAAAGACTAAGGAACAGGAGAAAAAGCCACAAGAAAAAAAACCTTTTGAATGTCTTTGGGGGATATGAGAAAAAATTACATCAATAAACCAAGATCAGGACACTATGAAAACAGAACCACCAGAAAACTAGGAAGAACTCTTTGAAATTAAAACAAAAGCTAAAATAAGAATTCAATAGAGAGGTTAGAGGACAAACAGAGGACAATTTTCAGAAAGTATAGCATAAAAGGTAAGAGAGAAAACATATGAGGAAAAGAGTAAGACACTTAGATCATTAAAAGACCCAGTATCTACCCAAATCTCCCTTAAAAGAGAATGGAAAACTGAGGAAAGGAAATAACCCAAAAAATAATACAAGAAAAATGCTCCAGAACTTGAAGACAAGTTTAGGTTAAAGGGCCTGCCAAGCACATGGAAGAAGAATCAATGTGAAGGAACTAAGATTCCCATCAAGAGACATCACCAGGACACTTTAGAACCCCAGTAATAAAGAGAAGAATACAACAGGCCACGTCCAAAGGCACATGAATTGGAATGGTCTTAAACTCTTCATAGTAACAATGAGTGCTAAAGAAAGGTCAGGAAGTGATGCAGTAGTAACACAAGCAGACTCACATAGATAAGGCCCTCAGTTCAAGTCCCAAGACCACCCTGAGCATGCTGGACATGCACGTGCATGTGTATGATCTAGGCTGGCTGAACTGTGAGTGAGCATGGTGTGGGGAGGTGGTTAGAGATGCTTGTTTTTCTGGCTCTCTATTTCTCTCATGGAACAATCGAATGAATAAACTAAAAAATAAAGGCTAGAAGAAAATGGAGAAATATCTTCAAAATTCTAAGGGAAAATGACTTCCAACAAAAGATTCTGTACTTTGCCAAACTATCAATCAAGTATGGGGCATTCAAAAATACATTTCCAGGGGCCAGCAGATGGCATAATGGTTATGTCACTGGACTCCCATGTAGTCAACCACGGTTTAAGTTCTGGACTCGGTTCCTTAAAACTCATGGTGGACATATACGCACACATGCCCAATATCCTGAGAGGAGAATGGAGAAGAAATGATTGTAGAGTAGCCATTCCCCCCTAGGGGGATATTTTCTCACTTTCTAACTCTCTATCTCTCTCTGTCTCCCTGGTGAGCACATGTACCTCATAGCAAAACTCTCTCTCTAAAAAAAGAAAATTCTATTTCCAGATATGCAAAAACATACAGCTGTACATCAGTTCATGACAGGAATGATGGGGATACATTCTGAAAAACAGGTGGTTTCATTGTTTGAACATCACAGAATGTACTTACACAGAATTAATTCAGAGGGAGGCAGCAAAAGTGACAAACAGGTGGAAAGAATGCTGTACAGAGAAACACTTATAAACACAAATGCCTTTAGACTGGCAAGGTGAAGACCAAGAAGAGTTCAAAATCTAAGAAATCACAAAGCACATGGATCATAATAACATAGCCATGTTCACCCGATCCTGGAATGGCAGGATGAGGAAATGAACCCTGAAAGAGGTAGGTCTTTTACAAAGAAGAAAGTAACATAAGATGCTGTTACATAGGATGGAATGTTCAATATAGGCACATCTACTTTTAGGATATACTACGCATCTGAGGGTCACACAATGGGAACCCCTGTGATCTTCCATGACATGGCCAAGTCTCTGGATTGAAGACAGAACTATGCCATGGCCTGGTCTTTGCATTGGAAAGACCATTCCAATTCATGTGCCTTTGGACGTGGCCTGTTGTATTCTTCTCATATGCTGGCCCTCTCCTCATTGAAGTATTTACTAGGAATGAGAGTTCAGGACATTTTCTCTTAAGCTATGTTTAAGAAAGTAATGACAACCATATCTCCAATTCTCAATGACTTTGCTATGTGCCAAGCATTTTATAAATATGACCTCTTTAAATCTATATAAAAACCCTCACTTTATAGGTGAAGAAACTGGGCTAAAAACTAACCCATAGTCTCCAAAGTAGCAGGTGTCAGAGATCTGACCCAGGTGAATTGTTCTACAAATCCCTTGCATCTCTGCAGGTCCTCGAAGACTTGACCAAGTGACTCACCAGTATGACCAGCCATAGTCCCAAGTCTGAGGCTTCCAGTCTTCTGGTCCAAGATTCACAGTGATTTGAAAGATGGTCGTGTACATCATGTGGGCCACCATGCCAAGGAGCCCTGCACAGGAAGAGCTTTGTGAGTCACGGCTGAGATTCAATGTAGTGGAAGAGCCTCAATTGAAGGTAGGGAGTCCTCTTGCATTCTCTGTTAGCCCATCCTAACAGCCTCTATGTTCCATATACACTGATTTCTTATGGTCCTAAGTCCACACTGCGCTGTGTTCTTTTACTGTTCAATTCCCCCCATGCCCACCTTTGTCCATGTTGTCATCCCACTTGTCACTGCGCTCATCTTTGTGTCACCTGCATTACTGCATGTCTTCCCTGGCACAGATGAAGGGTCCATGGGCCATACTTGGTCCGAAGCCATATGTCACCATGTTCTCTCATGTTATTTTTAAAAATTAAGATGATTTAAAATAAGATTAAGATAATTTAAATTGGGGACCAGCAGGTGGTGTAGTGGTTAAGATGCTGGACACTCCCACATGGCCAATCACAGTTCGAATCCCAGACCTGGTGGTTTGCTTTCTCATTTTCTTTCTCTCTCTCTCTCTTTGGTCAAATTAAAATAAATGAACGAATAAAAAAAATATTGTTAAAAAGATTATTTAAATTAAGATTATTTTAAAAGTAACACTTAAAAACTGAGATATGTTACATTAAAAAAAATCTGAGTACCTTCTGGTTACTCTGGGCCACATGGCAATAATCATTGAGAACTGAGTCACTTGTCAACGTGAGTGTTTCTCCTTTGTAAATGACTGGGTCTCTTTCTTTTTCTTGAAACCCAGATGACTTTTTTAAAAAATTTAATGGTTAAAGGAGTATGTGTCTAGGACTTGAAAGTACTATGTCAATATCTCCAGATATGTGGAGGGAACTTTCTATATATAGAAAGTTTGTAGATTGGCTTCAGTGGTAAAAATGCAAATTAGTGTGCCAGGATGGTGGTGCAGTGTAATGCAACTGGACCCACATGGAAGAGGTCCTGGGTTCACAACCTAGTACCTCCCTGAGCATGCTAGGCATGTGTGTGTGTGCCCACAATCCAGGCCAGCTGAGCCTGGGGGTGGATCATTGCATGAAGATCCTGTTGGGGGTGCTCATTTCTCTGTTTCTATCTTTAAATAGCAGAGGCATTTATATTCTGATGCAAACGTCTGAGGTCCTTACGACATGTTTTGCTCTTTAAAAATTCTACCTGATAAGCCATCCCATTCTGTTAAAACAAAAAAGACATCCGGGAAAAAGACCTAATCACAATTAGGGAGGCCCTCGTGAGACGCCAGAATCTAGACAGGAGTCCCCATGAGTTCAAGACCTGGTTCCTCACTATGATGATCTGAACTTGGATTTTATCTTTCTATACACTGATGATGACACTTGGGAAAGAAGCTGACATTTATCCAGCGCAGAGGGGACCTGCACACTGAACCGATGCACTATTAACTTACGTATCTAGCTGGAAAACTAAAGGCAGTCATTGGTTCAGAGTTCTTTCCTTGGTGGAAAGGTCCACTGAACAGACTAAATTAGGTTGCTCCAAAAGTTGTTTGGAGAACACAAGAGTAGAATAAAAAACAGGAGTTTTTCATTCTTATGGTCTATTTATGCCACTCAGACAATAAATTCTTTTTGAGAGAGATTTTTTTGCTATGAGGTGCATGCGATCCCTGGAGAGAGAGAGAGAGAGACAGAAAAACAGAAAGCAAGAAATCACTCCCCAGGAGGGACAGTCATGCTGCAATCCCTTCTCCTCCATTCCCCTCTCAGGATTTTAGGCAAGCACGCACATGCGTCTGCTGTGAATTTCAAACCATTGGGTCTGGGACTTGAATTGCAGTCGACCATGTGGGAATCCAGTCCGATGTAACCATTGCACCATCTGCTGTCACAAGATATATATTTTTAAAAGCTCTTATCAAATACTTATTATATACCAAGTCATCCCCATGGCCTGTAGAGTTAGCTTAGAGAAGCTGAGTAACTTACAGAGTCACATCGGCATTAACTATTACTAGCAGAGGTCTGAACCCAGGTGGGTTCCTCCACCAACTCATGACAAACCGCCATGCTAAATGAGGTAACTTCTGTTCTCAGAGTCAGCGCACCCTCTTCCCAGGGCTGTGATAAAGACGCACTGATGACTTTTATTCTCCATCTGCACCTAACTCCCTTCTTTTCATCAGTCACCAAAGCATCATTGCTTTCACCCAATGGAATGGAGACAGTGGCCTGTCCAATAGACCATTTCCTTCTGAGCTGACATTGAGAGGACAAAGTTAGCAAGCTCTGTACCGATGGGCACACAGCACTTGAATACCTCCAGGACTGGCCATGGGGAATTTGCTGTCTTAATGATGCTGTAAAAAAGTACCTGCAAGCACCATGAGGATGGCTACTGAGGCATCCACCTTGACCCAGTTGAACCCAGCGCTGTGATACGTCACTCGGGAGCCCAGGAGGATGGCGCTCGTCAGTATTAGAAGGATATCCAAGACCTCAGCCCCTACAGACAGCCAGAAAACCCCTGCAAAAGGAAGCGATGACAGCAATGTCAGGCATTTAAAACTCAGAAGTACTAGACTGGTCAGTCCCTTGGGTTAAAACAAAACAAAAAAACAAGTGCCTTGAAGTGAAAAATCCCAGATGCCTCTACTGACTCACGGCAAGCTGGCAATGAAAGGGGGCTCCTAGAGCCCCCAAAAGCTGTTTGTGAAGATTGTTCCTAATTAGGAGGAGAAAAAAGAAGGAATATCCTGACTGAGGGCACAAGAGATACTTGGGTCCCCATTTTCTAGCTCAGAAGTTAACATGTTAACATGTTTTGATTTTACTAGAAGACATTAGCTTTGCTCTTTTTTTTTTTTTTGACAGAGTCTTGGTATTGGGTGCACACATTTGCCAGAGAGATGACAAAAAGTGAGAAATCACCCCCCCTCCCCCCCGGGGGGATGGCTACATTGCAGTCCCTTCTCCTCCATTCTCCTTTTGGGGTTTTGGGCAGGTGCACACACATGCCCAGTGTGAGTTTTAAGCTTCTAGGTCTAGGACTTGAACCATGGTCAACCATGTGAGAGTCTAGTGATGTAAGCATCATGCCATCTGTTAGTCCCTAGCTTTGCCTTTTTAAAGAAGATACACACACTTAAACGTGGTGGCAGAAGAGTCTGAGAGCTGAAGAGCTCCACCTGGAGGCACCAAAACTTCCTTTGTTTCTATGAGAGTCATTTATTTATTTATTGGATGGGATCCCCCCATGGCTTTAAGAAACCACGTTGGACGTAGAGGGTAATGGAGAAAGGGGACAGGAAGAGAAACTGGTATTGGTGAAAGGGCTAGTATGAAGCAAGTTAGGTACTGAGAACACAGCAGTGAAAGAAATAGATGTGATCTATGTCTTCACCAAACCTATGCCCCAGCTGGAAGAACAGATGCCAAGACATCAGTACAAATTTAATGAGTGTTACAGAGAAGAAAACGCGGAAAAGTGGAACAGGCGGGACGTGCCAGAGCTCATTTCTTCCCAACCACAAATTTATCCTCCATGGATAGCTTGAAATTGGCCATACTTGGACTATTTACACCATAGAAAGTGGCAAATGTCACAAATTAAGGCTTTCCCTTCCTCCTGAAGAGTTAGTTGTTTAGCATTTGCCAGCACATCACTGGCTTTAGGGCATCTGAAGAAAGTCTATGGACTTCAATGGTAAAACCGTAAGTCAATGTCTCTCTTTTTGCTTCATCGGTGAAATAGTGAAAACTGTCCAGATTGTGAGGAGTGCTGGTAGACAGCGAGAGTAAAGCATTTACCTTGTTCTTCTGCTGGTATTACACTCTGGAAACTCCTACACTTTTCACCTAAAAGATAGAGAATACATCCGTAGGAGGGTTAAACTTGACAGGCAGGGATAGTGTTTCTAGCCCTTTAACTGGATCCCAGTTCATTTTGAACACGGAAAGGAGAGTGGGGCAGTCTATGTTATCGCTCACAGACACGTGGGTCTCTCTGTGGGGCCTCGATACACCCTCCCCATTGAACTCAGATTGGCCACGTGGCTTTTCTGGCCAGTGAACTGGGAGTAGTAATGAGGTGAGCACTTCTGGTCAGAAATTTCATTCAGTTGTTCGCCTGGTTCCTGTTCCCTTCCCTCAGGGATCATGGAAGCACAGGTCAGGAATGAGTCTCCCTCAGCCTGGATCCCTGAAAGGCTACAGTGAGGAGAGCCCTCTTGTCAACCGGGAAAGTACATGGAGAATGTGTTAGAAGTATGGGTCAGATGGTGGTACACCAGTAAGACAACTGGACCTACATGGGCAGGTCCCTGGTTTGTGTCCTGAGGCCTCCCTGTACATGCTGGGCCCATGCATGTGTGACCGGACTGGCCCAGGCTGAGAATGAACTGCTGCGTGAAGATCTGCCTGTTTCTCTTTCTCCTTACTTTCACTCTTGATCTTTGTATGTCTCTCTCTCATTAAAGAAATAAATATATAAACTTAAAAAAAGGACGACAGGGGCCAGAAGGTGATGTAGCGCTTAAGGTGCTGAATTCCCACATGATTGACTACAGTTTGAGCCTTGGACCTGGCAGCTTAAAATTACATCAGATGTGGGAACCAGCAGTTAGCGTAATGGCTATGTTGCTGGACTCCCACGTAGTCGACCACATTTCGCGTCCCGGACCTGGTGGCTTAAAACTCACGCCAGGCACGTGTGCGTATGTGCCCAAGATCCCGAGAGGAGAATGGAGGAGAAGGGATTGTGGCGTGACCATCCCCCTTGGGGGGTGATTTCTCGCTTTCTGTCTCTATGTCTCTCTCTGTCTGTCAGGCGAGCGCACGCGCCCTACAGTGAAAATCTCTCAAAAAAAAAAATTACATCAATGTGTATGCGTGCGTGCTGAAAATTCCAAGAGGAAAATGGAGGAGAAGGGATTGCGGCGTGGCCATCCCCCCAGGAGGTGATTTCTTACTTTCTGTCTCTCTGTCTCTCTGTCTTTCTGGCAAACATACCCATCCTATAGCAAAAACCTCTCCAAAAAAAAAAAAAAAAAGAAAATCACACCAGATGTGTATGCATGCATGCTGAAAATTCCAAGAGGAAAATGGAGGAGAAGGGATTATGGCATGGCCATTCCCCCTGGGGGAGGGGAAATTTCTCACTTTCCCTTTTTCTGTCTCTCTCCAGCAATCACATATGTCCTATGGCAAAAACCGTAAAAACAAAACAAAACAAGCAAAAAAACTATAAATACATTATTTTATTTAAACCACTGGAATTTGGGGGTGGGTTTTCTGTTATTCCAGCATAACCTAGTCCATCTGGACTGATAGAGCAGGCCTCAGAGGAAATGTTCCCTGCTTCTGAAACAGCAGCCTTTATGAGAGGGGTCTCAAGTAATTTGTTTCCAGTTAAAGACAAGGTACCAGAATTTGTAATGATTAAAAAAAATGAACTAATACAGCCAGAGCAGCAGACGATGACCACGAATGACCATGTGGCATTTAGATCCAAAAGGCCTGGCTTCTGTGCCTGGTTCTGTCAGCAATCAGGAACTTTCCTGACCCTTCTGAGCTTAACTTTCCCCACCTGCAAAATGGGTATAATAAAAGTTCTCCAATGAGCAAGCCATGAAAGTCATTTGTGAACTGCCTTACACGTTTTTGTGTATTTAGTTATTGATAAATGAGTTTTCAAAAATTCACAGAAAATGTGCATTTATGAAAAAAACTATGCATGGATTTCTAGGTTCTTTGCACCAAAATACACTTATACTTGGGCCAGCTAGATGAAGCAGCAATAACACATTTTTCACCGATGCTGGGTCTGTAGGGTGGATTGTGAGTTTGATTTCCTGGTCAACCTACACACTCCAGACGCACATGCCCATGATCCTGGCTGGCTGGGGAGGCAGGGCTTGGGGATCATGACATAAGATCTGGTTGAGGGTGCTTTTCTCTCTCTTTCTCTGTCTCTCACTCTAATGAAAAACATAAACTAAAAAAACAAAAGCCCATCCTACGATTTGATTTCTCCACCAGCTTTTGAAATCCCGTCATATGCCGTTTTTGCATATGGGTGGCCAGGCTCATATGGGCTGGTAGAGTCAAGAATGAGAACCTGGGTGTTCCCACCTGAGAGAACAGACAGTACATCTTCTACATGTCCACCTGCCGTCTCACTGCCTAACGTGTAGAGGAGGAAGGGTCTGGCTTGTCGTCTGGACAGAGCTGGTTTTTCCAATAGGATCAGGATGGGGCCAGGTATAGAGCCAGGGCAGGGCACAGAGAAAGTGGAGACCAGTCAAAGAGATGAAGAGAATTCGCGAAAGCTTAGGTGAGGGAGTTTAGCTTGAGCCCAAAGAGGCGAACCGTGGTGATTAATATGAATCCTCAGAAATGGTGTTCCTTTTGAATAAAGCCAGCAGGATTAAAAGGAAAAATCTTTATAAATCCCATGAAGCCAGAGAGGCGGGTGTTACTTAGCTCGACAGTGCTTTGGCGGCCAAGCTGCACGCAAGCTATGTCTTAGAAATGGTGTCCAAGTCTTTGGTGCTCGATTCTGGCATCCTTTGCCTGCTTGTCCTCTTGTCTTGACCGCACCCCTACCCCCTTCCCTTATGGGATGCTCAGGTCC
>NW_006160005.1:1934157-1940426 GCF_000334495.1 Tupaia belangeri chinensis
ATTTATTTATTTATTTATTTAATTTTTGCTGGAGAGCGTGCACACCTGCCAGAGAGAAACAGAGAAAGGGGAGCAGGAGAAAGCACCCTCCATGGGGAATGGTCATGTCTCAATCCCTCCTCCATTTCTCCCTCTTTTAAGGATTTTGGGCACATACACCTAGGGTGTTTCTCAAGCTGCTGGATCAAGAACTCAAACTACATGGTTGGGCACGTGGGGTCCAGCCACCTTCACCACCAGGCCACAGAGCTGGCTCAGTTTTGATGGTTTGCTATAGAATGCAAATTTTATAACGGAGCGTGCTGGGGGCTGCTGCCTCTGGCCTTTGCTCACTCGGTGTTCTGTGCCTGGAGTGTCCTTTTCTTCAGTGTCCATCTGCTGTGGCTTCAATGTGTTTCCCCCCTGCCAAATTTGTGTACTGAAATTTGGTGAGCCGTTGTAAAGATGTTGAGAGGGTAGAAAATTAACCTGAATACAGTTTTGGAAGGTTGGACATTGGGCTGGCCTCTTGGCATAGTGGGTAAGGGAGCCTGATACAAATGACTGGCTGTGGTTCGAATCTTCGTCCCGCTTATTTGAAAAACATACAAAGCACATGTGTATTACATGCCCAGAATACGGACAAGGCAGAACAGAATGAAGTGAAAAAGACTGTGGTGCGACTGGCCATGCCCCATTGAGCCACTGGCATGAGCTCTTTTCTCTTTCTCTTATACACTGTTTGGCTAAAGAAAGAAAGAGAGAGGGAAAGAAAAAGAAAGAACAAAGAAAGAGAGAGAGAGAGAGAGAGAAAGAAAAAGAAAGAGAAAGAAAGAAAGAAAAGAAAGACAAAAATTAAGAAAGAAGAAAGAAAGGAAGGAAGAAACGTATGGTTCTGGGGAAGTGATTGGGTGTCAGGATGGGGTCTCCATGCTTGAATATTTGGTCTCTAAGGAGACAGAGACACAGGAACAGAGACATACAAACTAAGTTATAGAGACCAAAGGGATAGGAAAAAGTGCTGGTTTTTCTTATAAACTGTTCAAAATGAGTCAATCTCTGATCTACATGTACATGCAACCTTGGTAATACTTAAAATTTTAAAAAGTTTAGAAAAAATAGAAAAGAATGCAGTTTTCTAGACCCTAGCCAGACAAACTGAATTAGGACCTTCAGGCTGGGCATCTGGGTTTTTCACCAAGTCCCTGGGTGATTCCAGTTCACGCTCACTTTTGATAGCTAGCGTGACATTGATAGCGGGCTGTGGAAACGGGTAGGCAGCCCCCAGATGGCAACATGGGATGGGAGTCGAGTTTCCTAAGTAGTTTGCCTGTGGGTATAGTGACCATAGTTTCCAAATCAAAAATCAGACTGTCTCAGGAAGCCTCCCAGGAGTCAGGGTCCTGAGTTCCTGCATCTGTCTGGGAGGTAGAGTGCGGACTGAGAGGAGGACAGCTTTCCCTGAGAAGGGAGGCCTCAGGGAGGGCCCTCGAGGAGCCTGAGCTCCAGGCGCCGCTGCAGCGTCTGCACCTGCTCATGGCCAAGGCTACGGGCACCGACCTGGAGGTGTGGGAGGGTACAACTGGGTGCTGCCACTCAGTGCCACCACTGGGGTGTGGGGGGGGTGGGGGGAGGAAGGCAGGCAGCATCTGGTTCTTGCTGCCTTTTATTTTAGACATCAGGATTAAAAGACAAACACTGAGCTGACCCCCATTGACGAGTGGTTAAGGAAGTCAGATCCCACATGACCCCAGTGGCTTGAGAAACACGCCAGGCATATGTGCACGTGTGCCCCAAATGCCAATGGGGGGGAGAAATGGAGGAAAAGGGATGGCGCTATGACCATGCCTCACTGTGGGGTGGGGGCGCTTTCTTCCCCTCTCTCTCTCTCTCTGTGTCTTTCTGTCTCTCTCTCTTTCTCTGGCAAGCCATGTGCCCCCCTGGAAATTAAAAATAAAATAAAATAAAAAATGTAAAATAAATACTATTTAAAAAGGGAGAAGGCAATTAGAGAGTCTAGGAAAAGGCAACTAGAAAATGTAGAAAAAGTTGTAAAAGAAGTGTAATGAAATAAGCCTGAGGTCAGGAGGGAAATGAGATGGGTGGGGCGCCCTGCCCTTTCTGCTCCTGGAGTCTTGCTTCCCAGGCAGGAAGAGGAGAGCGCTCTAGCCCTGCACAAGGACGTGTGGCCAGGCTGCCTAACACGGAGGAGTCATGTTTCCTCTTCCTTCGTTCTTTTTTTCTTTTCTTTTCTTTTCTTTTCTTTTCTTTTCTTTTCTTTTCTTTTCTTTTCTTTTCTTTTCTTTTCTTTTCTTTTCTTTTCTTTTCTTTTCTTTTCTTTTCTTTTCTTTTCTTTTCTTTTCTTTTCTTTGCCAGAAAGACAGAGAGACATAGAGACAGAAAGAGAGAAATCACCCCCCCAGGGAGGATGGCCACACCACAATCCCTTCTCCTCCATTCTCCTCTCGGGATCTTGGGCACGCACGCACAAGCGCCTGGTGTGAGTTTAAGCCACCGGGTCCAGGACTCAAACTACAGTTGACTACATGGGAGTCCAATGACATAGCCATTATACCATCTGCTGGTCCCAATCCTCCATTCTTTATGAGACAAAAAATTCTTTTTTGAAAGATTTTCTCCAAGCTCATTTCAAGTACAAGAAAAATAAAACGGGTGCATCATTTAATTGTCAGAGGATTTCAAATACCAGAAATTGGGCAACAATAACAAATGGTAAACACCAAGGTTTAAAAACACAGTTGGGACTGGTAGGTGGTGGCATGGTGGTTAAGGCACGGGACTCCCACATGGCTCACCACAGTTTGAGTCCTGGACCTGCTGCAGCGTCTGCACATGCTTGTGGCTAGGACCACAGGCACTAACCTGGAGGCGACTTGCTTTCTCAATTTCCCTCTCTCTCATTCTCTGCTCAAATTAAAAAGTAATAATAATAAATAAAAATAAATAAATAATTCTAAAAAAAAAACTTGCAAGGTGTCTAGTCACTATTGCAAGCACTTTATGTGAATCTAGTCATTTAACCTTCACAATAACTCTGGGAAGTAAGTATTGCCATTGCTCTCATTTTATAGACGAGAAAACTGAGGCTCAGAGAGAGGAAAGGACTCGCTCCAGGCTACTCACATGGTCAGTGGCAGAGCTGGGATTCACACCCAAGTGGCCTGGCTCCAGAGCCCCTGCTGGTGGCCACTGTCCTTCGCCTGTCCCCTGGGGGCTGCACTCACCTGCGCTGTTGAGGTTCTCCTCACAGGACTGCCAGAGCCCCACGTGGACCCTGCATTGGATGAACTTGTCAGCCCCCATCTCCCAAATGTACTGGACAGCTTGACTTCCGTTGTCCCCACCGTCACTTCTGAAGTGAATGCAGTGTGGCCCTCCGGGCTGGTCCTGACACAGAGGCTTTGTCACCTGCCGGGTGCCTTCACACCAGTAGCTGCTGCCCACAGCAATGAGGGAGAAGGCGAGGGCGAGGCAGATGGGGAGGAGGGTGAGCGCACGCTGCCGCCTTGCCCTGTCCATGGCTGAATGAGGGACGCGGCGACAGGATGAGCCCCGGGCCTCCTCTCCCCGCAGCCCAGGTAGCCCCTCCTCAGCTGCCATCTGGCACACTACACTGTCGGTCTCTGGCAGGCACATCCCCCAGGGCATCCGAATGTACTTCTGCACGCCCCATTGGTCAGGCCTGGAGCTGGGACACTGTCCTGCCAAGGGTCGGCCCTTCTGTCCTCTCCTGGTGGGTGTGCAGGAGAGTTTTTATTTGCTTGTTATTTGGGTAAAATCACATAACAAACTTGCCATCTTTTTTTGCATTTACATATTCGTTTACTTATGCATATTTAGATTGGCTTACCACACATTCTAGCATTACCCACCCTGGGACTTGAGGTTTGAGGAATTATTTTTTAAAAAGAATAAAGTTTTATTGTCAAGCAAAAGACAAAGGTGACTGCAGAAAAAGATAAGGGGGACGGCAAAAAAAAAAAAAAAAAAAAGAAAATAAAACATTTTCCAAGTGAAATAGTGTCTTAAGTACTAACAAAACAAAATAAATATTAAAGTCTTTTCAAAAAATCAATATGATTCATTCATCTGCTCTGTAGTAAATTATATACTTTAAGAGCAATTTTACTTTGCATATTTAATAAATAAATAATTCTCCAGAAAATACATAAAAAATGTGTTTTTTAAACTATTCTTAGCATATTTTATTCTTTCTGGAAAAAATAAAGCAGGAAATATTTTTTAGAAAGCATACCTGTGTCTTTTCTCTGCTTTGGTCTCTCTCCCTTTTATTATTCATAAACTTATCAAAATTTAATCATGAGTCTCCCACTTCTTAGTACCATAAATGGATTAAGTTTACACCTGCTTTTTTTTCTTTTATAAATTTTCAGATTAATTTCCCATTTTATATAAAGTCCCTTCATGATATTATATATGTATGTATATGTGTATATATATATATATATATATAATATATAAAATAAACACAGATCTTTACATTTCTTTGTCTGTTAAATGCTTCTTCCCTTTGTACTTCACACCCACCCTCTACCACCCACTCCCTACCATCCACTCCCTCTCTTACAGTCTCAGTCTCTGGTACCTATTCTTATCCTACTATCATGTCTTCAGATCTTCCTATTTCTGCCAGAGGTAAAGATATTTGGTACAAACTGAGTGAGAATATACAGTGTGTATCTTTCAAAGTCTGGCTCAGTTCACTCAGCATAGTCTTCTATATTCATCCACTTTGAACACATGATAGGATCTCATTGTTTCTTACAGCTGAATGACGTGCCACAGTTCCTCCAGCCCAGTCATCAGTTTTTGGACACCTAGACTGGTTTCATGTTTTAGCAGTTGTAAATAATGCTGAGGAAACGTGGATATCAAGTGTCTTTCCAATTGAGTGTTTTTCTATTCTTTGGGCAAATGCCAAAAAGTGGAATGACTGGATCATATGGTAGTTCTATTTGTGGGTTTTTGAGGAGTCTCCATATTGTTTTCCACAAAATTTACACTAATTAAAATTTCCACAAACAGGGTAAGAGGTTTCTTTTTCACCATGGGTTTGCTACACTTGTCATTATTATTATTATTATTTTGATTCTTGCTACTCTAACTGGGGGAAAGTGGTTGTGGCGGTTTTAAGTTGCATTTCCCTTATAACAGGAGACTTTAAACATCTTTTTTTTAAAAAAATTTTCTTTCTTTTTTTTTTTTGGAGAGGTTTTTGCTATAGGGCGCATGCGCGCGCCAGACAGACAGAGAGAGACATAGAGACAGAAAGCGAGAAATCACCCCCCAGGGGGGATGGTCACGCCACAAACTCTTCTCCTCCATTCTCCTCTCGGGATCTTGGGCATGCACGCACACGCGCCCGGCGTGAGATTTAAGCCACCGGGTTCGGGACACGAGCCACGGCCGACTACGTGGGAGTCCAACGACATAGCCATTACACTAACTGCTGGTTCCCTTTAAACATCTTTTTTTGGTATGCCTTTTAGCCATTCATAATTCTTCCTTGGAGAGTTGTACATTCAACCCATTTGCACACTTTTAATTGGATTATTATTATTCCTCTTATATCTTTTAGGTAAGATGCTTGAGTTCCATATATATTCTGGATATCAATCTCTTGTCTGGAGAAAAAATTGAAAATATTTTCTCCCATTCTGAGGGTTGTCTTTTCACTCAAATTATTGTTTCCTGTGCTGTGAGGAAGTGTTTTTAGCTTGCTGTAATCCCACTTGCTTATTTTGGGGACCATAGCTGTGCTTTAGGGGTCTCATTTAAGAAATTGTTGCCTACTCCAATGTCTTCAATAGTTTCCCTTATATTTTCTACTAGAAGTTTTGTTTTGTGTTTTTGAAAGGTTTTTTGCCTTAGAGCTCATGCACTCACCAGAGAGAGAGAGAGAGAGAGAGACAGTGAGAGTGAAAGTCAGAAATAACTTCCTAGGGGGCATGGCCACACCTCAATTCCTTCTTTTCCATTCTACTCCTGGGATCTTGGGTGCACACGCATGTGGCATGATTTTCAAACTACTGGGTCCAACATTCAAATCATGGTCGGCCATGTGGGAGTCCAGTGATGTAACCACTACACCATTTGCTGGTTCTTCTACTACTAGTTTTATAATTTGAGGCTTTAAATTTAAATCTTTGATCCAATTTAAGTTGATTCTTGATAATGGTGAGAGACAAGGGTCCAGTTTCTCTCTCTTTCTTTCTTCTTTCTTTCTTTCTTTATTTCTTTCTTTCTTT
>NW_006160005.1:1940498-1949817 GCF_000334495.1 Tupaia belangeri chinensis
TCTTTCTTTCTTTCTTTCTTTCTTTCTTTCTTTCTTTCTTTCTTTCTTTCTTTCTTTCTTTTTCTTTCTCTTTCTTTCTTCTTTCTTTCTTTCTGAAGAGGTTTTTTTGCTATAGGGCACGTGCACTCGCCAGACAAACAGAGAGCCAGAGAGACAGAAAGCGAGAAATCACCCCCCAGGGGGGATGGCCACGCCGCAATCCCTTCTCCTTCATTCTCCTCTCGGGATCTTGGGCATGCATGCACATACGCCCGGCGTGAGTTTTAAGCCACCGGGTCCAGGATGCGAACCATGGTCGACTACATGGGAGTCCAGCGACAGCCATTATGCTAACTGCTGGTCCCCCAGTTTCATTTTTCTGCAGGTGGATATCCAATTCTCCCAGCACCATTTGCTGAAAAGACTTATTTTCTTCACTGCATTGTCTCGTACCCTTTGTCAAAGACCAGGTGGTTGTATTATTTGGATTTTATTTCTGGATTCTCTATTCTTTCCATTGATCTATGTGTCTATTTTTGTTCCAGTACTATCCTGTTTTGATTAACATCACTTTGTAGTATATTTTGAAGTTCTATAGTGAGATGCTTCCTATTTTATTGTTTTTGTGCAGTATAGTGCCTTGGTGATACCTTCTATTTCTGTAAAGAATGTCACCAGCAATTGGATTCAATAGCATTTAATATGTAAATTAATTTGAGTAGAACTAACTTTTTGATTATATTGATTCTTCCAAGTCAAGAACATGAGATATCTTTCCATTTTCTGGTATCATACTCAATTTTTTTCCCATTTTCCCCAGTTTTCCTTGTAGAGGTCTTTCACCTCTTTGGTTAGATTTATTCCTAGGTATCTTATTCATTTTGTGGCTATTGCGAATGGGATTGCTTTCTTCAATTCTGCCTCAGTCTGTTCATTCTTGGTGTATAAAAATGCTATAGATTTTTGTATATTGATTTTGTATCGTGCTAGTTTACTAAATTCATTTATCATTTCTAGGAATATTTTTCATGGATTTTTTTTTGGATTTTCTATGTACATAATCATCTCATCTGCTAATTGGGACAGTTTAACTTCTTTTCCTATCTGAATACCTTCTTTCTCTCTCTCTCATCTGATTAAATTGGCTAGGACTTCCAGCACTGTGTTGAAAAAGACTGGAGAAAGTGGGCAGACTTGTCTTGCTCCACTTTTTAATGGAAAGACTTTCAGTTTTTCCCCATATAGTATGATGTTAGTAATGGCCTGTTGTTTATGGTCTTATTGTTTTTTGTTTTGTTTTGTTTTGTTTTGTTTTGTTTTTTGAGAGATTTTCACTGTAGGGCGCGTGCGCTCGCCAGACAGACAGAGAGAGACATAGAGACAGAAAGCGAGAAATCACCCCCCAGGGGGGATGGTCACGCCGCAATCCCTTCTCCTCCATTCTCCTCTCGGGATCTTGGGCACGCACGCACACGCGCCCGGCGTGAGTTTTAAGCCACCGGGTCCAGGACGTGAACCGCGGTCGACTACGTGGGAGTCCAGCGACATAGCCATTACGCTAACTGCTGGTTCCCAGGTCTTATTGTTTTGAGGATTGTCCCTTCTATATCTAGTTTGCTGAGAGTCTTAATCTTAAAGGGATGTTGGATTTTATCAAATGCTTCTTCTGCATCTATAGCTATGATTATATGGACTTTATCTTTCTTTCTGTTAATGTGATGAAATACCTTTATTGTCTAGCATATGTTGAACCATCCTTGCATGACTGGGATAAAACCTACCTGGTCATGGTGTATAATCTTCTTAATATGGTGTTGGATTCAGTTTGCTAGTGTCTAGTTGAAAATGTTTGCATCAGTATTCATCAAGGATATTGTTGGTCTGTAGTTTACTTTTTTTGTTATGTCCTTGTCTGGTTTTAGTATCAAGGTGATGGAGGCTTCATAGAATGAGTGTGGGAGGATTTCTTTACTTCGAATCTTTAGAAATAGTATGAGGAAAATTAGAGTTAACTCTTTTTAAGTATATTTATTTATTTATTTATTTTATTATTATTATTTTATTTAACCAGAGAGAGAGAGGGGAAGTGAGAAAGAAAGCCACCAGGTTGTGGACTTGAACCATAGTTGGCCACATGGGAGTCCCGTGCCTTAATCACATGTCACCTGCTGGCCCCAGGGTTAGCTTTTTTTTAAAAATTGTGTAGAATTCAGAAGTGAATCCATCTGGACTTGGGCTTGTCTTTGTTGGGAGACTATTTATTACTGATTCAATCTCATCACTGTCTATTCAGGCATCTAGAAATTTGTCCATTCTGTCTAGGTTTTCTAGTTTGTTGGCATATAGTCGCTCATAGTATTTTCTCTCTTTTTTTGTATTTCTGATATATTAATTGTAATAATATTACCAGCTTCATTACTGATTTTATCTATCTGGTTGTTTCCCTGTTTTTCTTGATTAGTCTAGCGAATGGTTTATCAATTTTGCTTATCCTTTCAAAATATAGCTTTTTGTTTAATTGATTTTTTGTATATTTATTTTATTCTCTGTTTTATTTATTCAGATCTAATCTTTCTATTTCCTTTCTTCTTCTTTTCTTTCTTTTTTTTGGGGGGTTGTTGTTACTTTTTCAGTTCCTTAAGATACAATATTAAGTTATTTATTTGCCACCCTTCAATTTTTTTTCTTGTGAACACTAGTGGCTATGAATGTCCTTCTTATGACTGTTTTTGCTGTGCCTCAAAGGTTATGGAGAGTGGTGTGTTCATTTTCATTGGTTTCAATGAATCTGTTGACTTCTGTTTAAATTTTCTCAGTAGTTAGAAAGTCATTTGGCAGTAGATTGTTCAGTTTCCATGTGTTTTTGAGAGCTTTTTCTGTGGTTGATTTTCAGTTTAATTCCATTGTGGTCAGAGAAGATGCTGGGTACAGTGTCTATACTTTTACATTTATAGAAGCTTCTTTTGTGACCTATTATGTGATCAATCTTTGAAAATGTTTTAGTGGAGATGAGAGAAAAATGTTTTTAGTAGAATGGGTAGAATGCTCCGTACAAGTCTGTCTGGTCCATTTCACTTATGGTATCAATTAGCTCCTGTGTCTTTTAGCTTATTTTTTGTCTGGATGACCTCTCCAGTGATGACAGTGGGTGTTGAAATTCCCAACAATTAGTGTATTGATATTTATATCTCCATTTAGATCTAGTAGTCTTTCTTTTACATTTGGTGTCCTGGCATTGGTTGGATAAATACTTATGATTGTTAGAGCTCCTTGATGGATTAATCCTTTTACAACTATGTAGTGTCTTTCTTTGCTTCTTTTTACATTTTTTTTTTAAAATTTTGCTATAGGCTTTTGCTTTAGGTTTTGTACAATCAGTGGAGAGAGACAGAGAAAGACAGTGTGAGGGAAAGTGAGAAATCACCCTCTAGAAGGGATGGCCACACCACAATTCCTTCTCCATTCTCCTCCTCATATCTTGGCCATGCACGCATATGTACCTGGCATGATTTTCAAGCTCCCAGGTCTGTGATTCAAATCATGGCAGCCATGTGGGGTCTAGCACCTTAACCATTATGCTACCAGCTGGTCCCTCATTTTACTGTTTTTATCCTAAAGTCTATTTTGTCTGATATCAATATTGTGACTCCTGCCTTGTCTTCATTTCTGTTTAAACAACTTTTTCTAGCTCTTCACTTTCAGTCTATGACATAAATCTTTGTCAATGAGGGTATTTCTTGTAAGCAACTTATAGAGGGTTTCTGTTTTTTCATCCATTGAGCCAATCAGTGTCTTGTAGTTGGGGAATTTAATCAATTACCATTCAAGGTATGTGTGGACTTAGCCCTGTCATTTAGTTACTATTTTTTTCTTTATCATTGTTTTGTGTTCTCTTGATTCTGTTAACTTTGCTTTAGTTTTCCAGGTGTAGTATTCCCTTAAGTGTTGGTGAATTTGGTGAATTGTCCCAGCTTTTGTTTATCTGGGAATGATTTTATTTCTCTTTCCTAGTCGAAAGATAATCTTGTTAGCTATTATACTCTTGGCTGAAATTATTTTTGAGAGTTTTAATTATGTCTTCCTATTCTTTGCCTATGTTGTTTTTTCTGAGAGGTCTGATGTTAGTCTAATGGGGTAACCTTTGTAAGTAAGTTAACTTACTTAACCTTTGTAAGTCAGTCAGTGTATCTCTCTTGTCATTTTTAGAATATTATCTTTTATTAAATTTTAAAATAATTTTAAATTTAACTTTATTTATTTATTTATTTATTTTAATTTGACCAGAGAGGAACAGAGTGAGAGAGAAAGAGAGATAGGGAAAGTGAGAAAGCAAGTCACCAAGTCCAGTGTCCTGAACCACTATGCCACCTACTGGCCCTAGAATATTATCTTTCTTAAAGAAGATTTTTTTTTTTTATCAGTTTAGCTATGATGTGCCTTGGAGAGGACCATCTTTTTTTCTTTCTTTCTTTCTTTTTTTTTTTTTTTTGCTATAGGATGTGTGTGCTCACCAGACAGACACAGAGTGACATAGAGTCAGAAAGTGAAAAATCACCCCCCACCAGGGGAATAGCCATGCTGCAATCCCTTCTCCTCCATTCTTCTCTCAGGATTTTGGACACACACGCACAAGTACCTGGTATGAATTTTAAGCTGCCAGGTCCAGGACTTGAACTGTGGTCGACTACATGGAAGTTCAGCAATGTAACTATTATGCCATCTACTGGTCCCAGAGAGGACCATCTTATGCTAAATCTATTTGCTGTTTTTTGTGTTCCCTGGATTTTTCTCTAAATTTGGAAATTTTCAGCTAATATGTTGGTTCATTGGAAAAGTCATGATGTATTTTTCTATGTAAAAATGCCTCATGATTTTCCCAACAACTTAATATCTTGGAAGAGATTTCATAAGTCACTACCTGTCTCTTCACCTCTAAAATATTCGTTATGAGAATATTCAACCATTTCATGGTATCTAGGATTTTACATAGATTGTCCTCATTTTTAGTGGTTATTTTTATACTCTCTTATTGGACTAAGTCAGAAATTTTATCTCCAAGGTCAGATAGTCTTTCTTCCACATAGTCTAATCTGCTCTTAATACTTTCAAGGGAGGTTTAGATCACCCACATCATTCTCTTTATCTCTAGAAGTTCTGTTTGATTTTTTCTTTATTTTTTTATGGAGGTTTTCTTTCAAGTCATGGAAAGATTTCATCTCCTGGAATTGTCTGTCTGTTTTCTTTTGCATCTCATTGAGTTTAGCTACAATGAATATTCTGAATTCTTTTTCAGACACTTATGTGATTTATTGCGTTTTATTCATGGTTGAGGAGGAATTACTATATTCCTTTGTGTCCGGGGGTGGGGAAGGGTGTGTTTCTTGGTTTTCTCATATTTATTGAGGCTCTGTTGTGATTTTTAGGCATCTGGTGATTAATTCTCTTCTTGGTAGTTCTTTGGAGTAAGTTTCTATGGTTGTATGTCTGTGTGCTTTCCTTTCATGTGAATTACCTTCATATCAGTCTATCTCTTTGACAAAGGGTGGCAGTGTGGCATCCACAGTTGGAGTTTGGGGTTCAGATTTACAGAATGTGTTTCTCTTCTTTTTTTCTAGGATGAGTGTGGAGAGAGTATTAACTGTGTTCAGATGTTTAGCTCCTATATACCTAAACCTCTCTGGTTCCTATGTGACTGAGGACTGAGCTGAGAAGTTAGAACGTAAAGTGGTAAAATTTAACATTGTAATCATTTTTAAAAAGTTTTTTTAAAATTTATATATTATTTTTTCCATGAGCAAGAGAGACATAGAGAAAGAGAGAAAGAGACAGCACTCCAACAGGTTTGATGTTACAATCCTCCCCCAACCCCAGTAAACCCCATGGACACATGTGTGCAGGGTATACTCAGGGTGGTCTTCAAACACCAACCCAGAACCCTCCTCTATGGACCAACCTCACAGAGCATTGCTATTTGCTGCTGTGCCCTTTCCAGCTCCTTGTCTTAACCATTTCACTTATTTATTATTTTTAGATTTTTGCTATAGGGCATATGCATTCACCAGAGATAGAGACAGAGAGAAGGAAAGTGAGGAATCAGCTATTCCTTCTTCTCCATTCTTCTTTCAGGATTTGGGGCACTCATGCATACTTACCCAGAGTGATTTTCAACCTGCGGAGTTTGGGGATTCAAACTGCAGCAGTCATGTGAGAATCCAGTGTCTTCACTAGCAGCACCACTTGCCGGCCCACAACTTAGTCATTTTTAAGTGTCCAGTTCAGTGGTATTAAGGATGTTCACTGCAGTGCAGCCATCACTACCATCTGTCTCCAGAACTCTTCTCATCTTGCAAATAGAAACAGTACCCGTTAAACAATGACTCCCTATGCCCCTTCCTCCCAGTTTCTGTGACCACCATGGCTCTAAGGAGCTCAAATAAGTGTGTCCTTTAGCATCTGGTTTATTTCATTTAACATAATGTCTTTAAGGTTCTATGTTGTAGCATGTGTCAGACTTTCATATCTTTTTAAGGCAGAATAATATAACATTGTATTTTTAACTTTTTTTATTTTATATTCATTCACTGAACATCATCACAGCATGTGATTTCCCATCCAGAATACACTGTATAGTGGCTTAATCATACATGTTATTGTCAACAAATAATTTTCCATTTCTTGTTATATATATATATATATTCCCTCCCACCCCATTTCTCACCCTCTGCCATTTCCCACCCTTGTTCCACACTGTCTCTGGTATCTACAGTTGCTTTCCATTTCTTTTATTTCCCCACATTTTGTTGATTCACAAAATATCTTAATTAATCTAACTACTTTCAATAGCAAGTTCAGCTGATATATACATATCTGTGAACTCATGTCTGACTTTAGGTATGAAACTCTGTGTGTACAATGAATATACTATAACACAGCAGCTAGCTGCTCTAGCTTATTATGGTCATTAAATAGGTATTTTTAAATATATTTTTTGATTTCAAGAAAGGCAGTTTTAGCTTTAATAAATCAAAATTTAAAAATGTTAAGAGAACATTGCTTAAGGCTTAAAGCCAGGAAACAGGTTAAGATTCTGTTCAAATAGTAGGTATATGAACCTATTGACAGCTCAAGAGAAGATAAAAATCCTTAAATTTGGAAAACAAAGCATAGAAGAAAATCAGTTTAGTCTAATGTACTTAATCTATCTTCTGTTAAAGTCTGATCTTTCCATTTAAATTCTATAAGATAACATTCAACTCTGAACTGTCCCTACCATGAAGTTGGCCATTTTCTTAGTTGTTTTTGAACTCTTATTTCTGTGTGTCTGTATTTAGTTTTCCTGATATAGCATTCCCTTCAGAACTTCCTGGAGAGCTGCTCTGGTGTCGGTAAATTCTTTCAGGTTTTGTGTATCTGAGAATGTTCTTGTCTTTTCTTCCCATATGAAGGATAATCTTGCTGGGTATGATATTCTTGGTTGAAATTGTTTTTCACTTAACGATTTGACTATATTTTCCCATTCTTTTCTAGCTCACATTATTTCTGATGAGAGGTCCACTGTTAGCCTGATGGGATATCCTTTGTAAGTAACTTGACATTTCTTTCTTGCCAATCTTAGCATTTTGTTTTTGTCTGTGATTTTGATCAATCTGGCTAGAATGTGTTTTGTAGATGATCTTCTTGGATTGATTCTATGTGGGGTCCTTTGTAATTTTTAGGTCTGGATCTTCTAATGCCTCTCTAGGTTTAGAAAGTTTTCTTCCAGTATTTCATGGAATAGATTATCAATACCTTTATGACTCTCTTTGCCTTCTGGGATACTGATTATCTGGATGTTTGGACATTTAATGATATCTCCTATTTCTCATGTTTATTCTCAATTTTTGGGCTATTTTCTCAGTCTTTGTGGTGGATTTTTCTAGTCCAGTGATTCTGCTTTCTACATCTGAGATTTGACCTTCTGTATGATCTAGTCTGCTTTGAGTACTTTCAAAGGAGGTTTTGATTTCCAGTATTACAGCCTTCATCTCTAGCAGTTCCATTTGATTCTTTTTTATGGTGTGTATTTCCTCTTTCAAATCATGCAAGAACTTCCTCACCTGCTGAAACTCGTCACTCTTTTCTCTTGAATCTTCTGGAGTTTATTCTCTCGCTTGTATCTCTGTTAGCTTTGTCACTACGAATATTCTAAATTATTTACCAGACATTCCTGCAAGTTCCATTGTACTGTTTGTGGATGAAGAGGAATTATTCTTTTCTCTTGGGGGAGAGGTATTTTCTTGAATACTCATATTATGCCTCTGTGGTGATTGCTGGTCATCTGATGGGTGATACATTTCTTTCTAATTTCTTGAAGTTCAGTCTGAGCATTCAGAGGCATGCAAGAGGAGGTGGTCTGCAACCTCCCTGCTATTTTATTTTTCTCTGTTTGTGTGGCAGATTCAGTGGGGACTGAGGAATATTCTGACTCTAATAGTATTCAGATGTTTGGCTATGGTTCATTTAGACCTGTCTAAACACTCAGTGAATGGAGGCTGAGCAGCAAACTGATGAGGTGAAAGAAAACAGAGAAAGAGAAGAAAAGAAAAAAAAAACACAGAAAAGAAAAAAAAAAAACAAAACTTTATTTATTAATTTTTTTTAATAAAAGCAAAAAATAAAAACCACACGGCGCACAAGTGCGCTGCACGAAAGCAATAGTTTCCAGGTCCAACGGAGGAGTCTTCTCTGAAGGCCTATACTTTTTGCCTCTCCTGAATGGGATGAGGCAAAGGTGTAAATTAGCAAGATAAAAGAGGATCTGAGAGCCAAGAAGATACATTACCTTAAAAAATTAAAAGACAGAGAGAGACGGAGAGAAGGATATAGGGGGTGCCCTACCACTCTGGAATGGAGTCTGGAGGATGAAGTATCAGCAGAAAATTTTCATTAGTTTCAGTCCCTGAAAGCACTAGTTCCCAGCTCCAATGGAGGAGTCTTCTCTTTAACACCATACTTTTTATATCATATTTTGTTTGCTCATTTATCTGCTGGTGGACACTTGGGTTGCTTACATCTTTTGGCTCTTTGTTGGTTTGGAACAAACCTCTCTAGGTTTGGAAAGTGTTTTTCCAGTATTTCATGGAATAGGTTATCAATGCCCTTATGAGTCTCTTTGCCTTCTGAGATACCAGTTACACGAATGTTAGGACATTTGATGGTATCTAGTATTTCTTTCTTTCTTTCTTTCTTTTTTTGGAGAGATTTTCGCTTTAGAGTGCGTGCACTCGCCAGACAGACAGAGAGAGACATAGAGACAGAAAGCGAGAAATCACCCCCCAGGGGGGATGGTCACGCCGCAATA
>NW_006160005.1:1949904-1982867 GCF_000334495.1 Tupaia belangeri chinensis
CGGTGATCGACTAGGTGGGAGTCCAGTGACATAGCCATTACGCTAACTGCTGGTTCCCTACTTATTCTCATTTTGGGGGGCAATTTTCTCAGTCTTTGTGGTGGATTTTTCTAGGCCAATGATTTTGTCTTCTACGTCCAAGATTTGACCTTCTGTATAAGCTAGTCTGCTTTTAATACTTTCAAGGAAAATTTTGACTTCCTGTATTATAGCCTTCATCTTTAACAGGTCCATTTGATTCTTATTTATAATGTATATTTCCTCTTTTAGATTTTGCAAGAATTTTCTCACCTCCTAGAACTCATCAGCTCCTTTCTCCTGCCTTTTCTGCAGTTCATAGTCTCTCTTCTCTTCCATCTCTGTTAGCTTTGTCATAACGAATATTCTAAATTCTTTATCAGACATTTCCATGATTTCCATTGAACTGTCTGAGGATGAAGAGTTTTCTTTTCCCTTGGTGGAGAGCTATTTTCTTGCCTTCCCATATTTCTTATGACCCTGTGGTGATTTCTAGTTGTCTGATGGATGGTGTGTTTTCTTCCTAATTCTTGAAGTTCAATCTGAGCATGCAGGAGAGTGCAGAGGGAGGTGATCTGGAATCTCTTGCTGTGTCATTTTTATCCCTTTGTGCAGCAGATTCAGTAGCTATTGAGAAATATCTTAACCCTAATAGTATTTGGATGTTTGGCTATGGTTCCCTTAGATCCATCTAGAAACATAGTGAATGAAGATTGAGGAACAGAACGATGAGATAAAATAAAAAGAAAAGGAAACAGAGAGAGAGAGATTTTAAAAAGAGAGAGAAAAAAAGGGAAAAAAGAAAAAAAAAACAGTAAAAAAACTAATAAAAAAAGCAAAAAAAGAAAAATCCCGCGGTATGCACCTGTGCCATGCATAATCACTAGTTCTCAGCAGCGTTGGTGGAGTTTTCTTCTGAAGGTTTGCCCCTTGCCTCTCCTGGAGGGAAGGGGGAGATGGGATTATTAACACAATAAAGGAGGAACTGAAAGCCAGGAGAATACTTTACCTTAAAATTTTTTTAAAAGAAAAAATTATTAAAAAATGAGAAGATAGAGAGACAGTGATAGAGACAGAGAAAAGGCTAGAGGGGCTCCTTACCACTCAGGTTTGGGGACTGGAGGCTGAATTATCAGTAGAAAATCTTCATTTCTCTTTTTTCCCTGAAATCACTAGTTCTCAGCAACAATAGTGGAGTCTTGTTCTGAAGGCCTGCCCCTTGCCTCTCCACTCAAGTTTGGGAGCTGGAGGGTGAATTATCAGTAGAAAATCTTCATTTCTCTTTTTTCCTTGAAATCATTAGTTTTCAGCAGCAATGGTGGAGTCTTCTTCTCCGTCTTAGCATTTTAACTGCTGAGATTTAAACACTTGCCACATAGTGTTTTTAAGATTTCTTTCTGGACAGGTTTTTGCCTTAGGGCATGTGTGTTTGCTGAGAGAGAGAGAGAAAGGAAGAAATAGTGAGCGAGAAGGGGAGAAATCACCCCCAGGTGGGGTGGCCATGCTGCAATTCCTTCTCCTCCTTTCTCCTCCCAGAATCTTGAGTACACATGCACATGTGCCTGGCATAAGTTTCAAGCCACCAGGGCTGGGACTCGAACTGCAGTTGGCCATGTGGGAATTCAGCAACCTAACTACTACCCTATCTCCTGGTCCTAGATTTCTAAGGGTCTCTACTAAGTTGTGCTCACCTGTTTTTTCCCAGTTGCCACTCAGTTTCATTCATTCAGTCAGGTAAGTTAACCAAGATGAGCATCCATGGTTCAATTTGAATGGCAAATAATAATAATGATAGTAATAGAATAATAACTTCAGTGAGAACATGCCCTTGTTTCTCGCTGATCTGACATTTCATCCCATCAGGCACCTTCCACCTGAACTTCTGGTTCCAGAGGCTGGAATTAGTTGGAAGGGGATGCTATGAGCTGACTAGGGAAAGGTGGGATGGAAAGGGCCCCTCTGAGGCACAGGAATGAGCTTGCTGGAGAAAGGTGCTCACCCAAAGAGGGTAGGAGGAAGGAGTTGCACCTTCTCTAGTAGCTGTGGTCAGGTGACGGATCAGAAGACAGCTATCCTAGCTCTGCCATTTGCTTGCTGTGTTGCCTTGGGAAATCATCCTCACCTCTCTGAATCTCAATATGTCTCAGCTGTCAAATGGAGAATTAATCATACCCTTACAAGATTATTATGAAGATGAATGAAATGGGATGGAGGAAGAAGAAACTTCGTAGGGACTGGGCAATGGCACAGAGGTGAAATGTGATGCTTGGTGATGCTGACCCACATGGGAAGGTTCTGGGTCTGCATCTGGAGACCTCCCTGAGTACATTGGGCAAGTGCATGTCTGTGATCTGGGACCACTAGAGCTGGGAATGGATCGTGGCATTGGGTCCCTGTTGAGGGTGCTGTCTTCCTGTCTCTCTCTTTTGCTCATGAAAAAAAAAAAAAAAGGAAAGAAAGTTAAAAAGAGAAAAGATTGTATAAATGTGAGTTGTGGCGAGAATGTGCTAATATGTGGGTTCGTAAGGGAGTCACGAACCCCGTGAAGGGACCTGCCAGGTGGGCTGAGTCATGTGGCTTCAGACAAGTGAGTGCTCAGGAGGAGTGATCGCTGGGCTTCTCATCACCAGCCCAGAGGAGGCTCTGGCGTTGTGATTGGCCTCAGCCTGGCCTGGACAACTTAATGCCTTAGAAAGAAATATCCCCTCAGAAAAATGCCCGCCTCCAGCTGGCCGGAAGCCTATCCTCTCCTGCCAGCTGTCTCTTATTAGCTCGAACCCAAGCCTGCCTCGCCCTGGCCTGTACATTGAGCAGAATCCTGGGGAAGAACCCACTCGCTGCCTCGCTTTTCCCTTCCGCCTGGTGAGGAAGTCCCAGAGAGCACAGCTGACTTGGGGAAGGGCTGGGAAAAATCTCTCTGCTCCAGGGGGGAGCCGGGGCGGGGATGAGCCACTGTTGATGTGAAACTTTGGAGATTCGGTGGATTGCTCTAGAGTGGCTCAGACGCTCTGGCACGCTTGGAGAGGGTTTGTGCAAACATCTCCTCTGTGGACGAAGAGGAATGCGAGAGGCCACCACCTGTGCTACACAGTGGACGGCTGGGAGGATGTGCCCACACTTGTGAACCAGCGCAGCAAGATGCAGCGGGGACCGAGCAGTGCTGGGCCTGGCGGTGGAAAAGGGAGGCCCCTGCCCGGGGTCCCTGTGCAGCCCGTAGGCATCTCTGCTTCCCGGGGCACCAGCCCTCTCCCCTCCCACGGGAAGCGCTCTCTCTGGGTCCCTGGGAGGCCCTTCCTCGCTCTGGTGCTGCTGGTTTCCATCAAGCAAGTAAGAGCAGTTCATTATGTATGATTATTATTATTAATATTGTTAGTTGTGCACATTTTCTGATTAGAGGAGCAATTCAGGCTTCTGGTAGGTAATCTGGAAAATAGAAAACAATATTAAGAGAAGAAGGCTCAACTGTAATCTCACCATTACGGGGTAATCACTGTTAATATTTTGTGTATTTTTCTCAAATCCTTTTTATGTTTTTTTTTTAATTACAAAGTTTTGTATCCCACTTTTCCCCTTTGCATCATATTATAAACATCTTCTTGTGTCAATGAGAACTCTGTAAATAGCATTTAAAGTTGCTACAGATATCTTTCTGTATAGTATTTGTTCAGGTTTAAGTATTTTAAGTGAATGGAGTGTTCTCCCATTCTTTTCCCTTCCCTTCCTTTCCTTCTTTCTCTCTCTCCTTCCTTCCTTCGTATTATAAAAATATAGAATGCTATTGTTAAAAAAAAGACCTATAAAATCCAAAGGAGTTAAAAGCAAACTATAAATCACTGTAATTCTGCTAGCCAGAGATGATCCTCGTTCAGGTTTGGGGGTTTATTCTTCCAGACATTTTTCTGCCATTATTTACATATTTTTAAAAACAAAACAAAACAAAAATAAACAGAGAATTATACTGTATTATTTTGTCATCTGCTTTTTTCATAACAAAATACACTGATAAGTCAACTTTCAGATTTATTGAACACTTACTACGCCCTCAGTCTGGAACCGGGCACGGCCCTCACAGTATCCCATTTCACGTTTTCAATAACTCCACGAGGGATGTTCTTTTCTTAGTCTCATTTTTACAGGTGAGGAAACTGAGTCTCAGGAAGGCCAAGCACCATTTTTCTATGTGAGTAATTGCAGATTCGTGGCATGATTTTTAAGGGCTTTAAGGACTTAGTATAAGGGTCTTTGAAAAGCTCATGGAAAATATGCATTATGGAGAAACTATGCATGGTTGCCTTTTTCGGGGGAACACCAAAACAAACTATCCTTTAATTCCATTTTGCATGGATATTTTGAAGTCTCCTTGTACAAGACATTTCACTATCCTCCATAGCTGGACATGCTGGGAACTTGCCTTATTCTTATCCAAGGAGATTAGTCCTTTGCCTTGTCCCTTTCCAGGGTTTTATTTTTGGCTGTGATGGGAAGGAACCTCAGTTCCATTCAACTGAATGAAGAAAGTACCTAAAGGAATGGCTGTCTTCGTCCTTCATGGCAGGGCTGATCCCTGCAGTCTAAGAATTCGAAATCCCTCTCCCCTGTGTGGGGAGGGCCGTGTGCAGGAGCTCAGAAGTGTTCACCTTACTGGACTTTCTCCAGTGCTAGCCGGGACTAGCTCCCTTCCCACTTTCTCTGCAGCCAAATTCTCCCGAAGGCCCCCTTCAAGCCTTCGCGGATTGTAAATGTGAGCCTGGTCAATGATTTCATGGAATTCTTGACACAGTGGCAGCCTTTTGTGGAGGGACCACATCATCCCCAGTTCATCTCTGGCCCTAAGACTTTAGTCTGATCGTGGCAGGGCCATGGTTGAGGGAGGTGATACAGAACTCTCATCCATGCTTGGATTGTCTGCATCTCTCACATTAAGACCAAACATATTCATGGACAGACCCTGTAGAGCCGTTAAGTTCTGTGTAGAAGAAGTTGGATCCCACATGGCCAACCAGGGTTCAAGTCCCAACTGGGGTGGCTTACACACCAGGTGCACAGGCCCAAGATCTTGATGGACTGGACAACTGGAGGGGAAAGGATTACAGTGTGACCAGGCCCTGTTGGGTGTGCTTTCTCTCTCTCTCTCTCTCTTTTTTTCTTCATCTCTTTCTTTTCCCCTTGTATGTGCACATGTATCCTCTGGCATAACAAAAGAAAAAAAAAAGCCCAAATATATGAAGTGAGTTGTCTAGCTTTGTTCATCTCCTGTCCACAAACATGCACACGTTGCTTACTACACGCCAAGCCCAACTACAAAACCGGCACATTCTCATCAAATGCTTCTTCACACACCATCTTGCTTAACCGTCACAAGTTCTGAGAAGAGGGACAAAGGACGTCCAAAACTTGGTGGAAAATTGAATTAAGGTACCAGTTTATTTTGTTGCCCCCTCAAATTGCATAGTTTCTTCATAACGCCTATTTCCCATGAACTTTGTGATGGCCCCATGAGTTATTACTGGACCCATTTAACAGATGGGGAAAACAAGCCTCAGAGGAATTAGATGGTAGCTCGCCAGCTGTGGAGTCCCTGCGTTCTACTCAGGGTGTTTAAAGTCCTGGGTTCTTTTTCTCTAGCAGTCGTGGGAGCCGTTGACATTTGAATATTTATATATTATAGCAGCAGAATCTGCAGCGCCTCAGGCTGGCTTACAGAGCTGACAAAATCATACTTTGGCTCTTTCGCGCTGGTATTTCCATAATCAATAATGTGCCTGCTGGCAGAGGCCTCTCGCACCCTCTGCCACCCAGACTGTGTTTTCTGAGCCGCTCCTGGCTGTCCCTCCTCCAGAGAGTGCACTTGGGATGACTCTGCCCCCAGTTCTCCTTCTGAAACCCCGTCTTCTTTCTCCAGATGTTTATCTTACAGGGCTTTGCAT
Source organism: Tupaia belangeri chinensis (assembly GCF_000334495.1). Lineage (NCBI taxonomy): Eukaryota > Metazoa > Chordata > Mammalia > Scandentia > Tupaiidae > Tupaia > Tupaia belangeri. Next base: position 1,955,850 of record NW_006160005.1, read on the forward strand.
AGACATCCATGATGTATTTTGCTCATCGTCTCTTTTCTGCATGGAATATAAATGACTGTGGCGTGTTTCCTGGCAGGAAGTCTTCATAAAATTCACTTAATGAGAAATTCTCAGGGATCGTTTAGTTTCTGAATTCAAGCAGGGACATCGTGTTATCTCCACACACCCCCACACACTCAGTTACTCCGCATTGCTTTGGCATCAGGAAACATAAACAATCGAAGCTCTTGGCGAAGTGGGTTTTGTACATTTCTAATGTGAGTGTAAAATGGTGCCTATTTTAAAATTTATTTGGGGGGGGAGGATAAGGCCGTGTGGCAGCACATTATTAAAAATCTTGAAAAATGTGTATGCTCTATGACCCAGAAATTCCAATTCAAAGAATTTCTCTTAAGTAAATAAAGATGTGCTCTCAGATGTTTAACTAGGAGGATTTCAACACGGCATCATTTATGTGAGCAACGATCTGAAAGTAGCTTAGATGTTCAATGCTAGAGGATTTTTAAAGCCGTTCATTCATAGAATATTATGTAGCTATTAAAAGGGTCCTTTATTTTATTTTTCCAATGATTTCTTGAAATGCAAGTATATTCACGATGTATCTCCTAGTGAAAAATAAAAGGCTACAAAACAGTATGATTTTCTTTTCGGGGGAAAATCCCAAAGGAGAAAAGGAAGGGAAGAATGTCACACGTACATAGAGAGGAGTCGAAAGGAGATGGTAATTTCTGAGTAGTGAGATCAAGATTTCACTGTCTCCCGTTTTTGCTTATCTGTGGAGGTGAAGTGTCTACTGATCATCAGAAAAGTCACGTCGTATTTTCCTATGCAGAAATGCGTCCTGACTGTTCCAACGACCCAATGTTTTCTACAGCAAAGCATATTACTTCTCTAAAGAGACTTGTAGGTTTATGGTAATTAACGGGGGGTTCATAGAAGAGTGTTTTATTTTCTTTTCCTTCACCCCTTCTCTGTCCAGTTAGTCATGATGCCAGTTGCTTCTGTAAGGAAAGAGGAATCAAGGTCCATTTGAGCTTTTCCAATTGGAAAGAAAGAAACCCACCCTCCATCGCCTGTCCTTGTGCTTGTCTGGCAATCTGGCCATGACTGCTCATGAATGTGCCTTTGTATGTTGCTGTCTTTGGGACAAATACCTGGGAAGACAAACTGATGCAGTACTGTTTAGTTTTCGTTTGTTTTTCTGCTTTTGACCATCACCACTCACCATGGCGAAGGAGAGGACAGGAGACTGTTGTGTGGGCACTGGTTTTATTGTCCCTTCCTTAGGTCCCAATATGGCTTCTGAGGACATCAATAAAGCTTGATCCAAGAGAGGGTCTTACTTTGATGACTTTGAGGATTCTGGAAGCGTGGTACTTGGTTATCAACTCATCAACTCAATTTGTAAAAATCACAGAGAGTCAGTTCTATTCCCATGAGAATGTTTATTTCTTTAAATGATATGTTAATACACTTCGAGCCATAACTCAAGAGAGGTATTCTTAGTAGAGATTTGAAATTCACTGGAAACAGAAAATAAGGGATAAAAGGCAATAATTATATCATCATTATTATTATTGGCTAGTCCCATGGTTCCCAAACTGTGTGCTAAAGTGTCCCATGGCACCACTGTGAACTCACCGGGACACTGTAAGGTATTTTCCAATTTCCGAGGGAAGCATTAGAGAGAATGGCATTTGCTAAACACTGTGCAGACACCTGGTTCAAGGGACTCACGGTTTCAACATCAGGTCTCACTTCATTCTTTTTGATGATGTGGTATCTTTGTAAAGCTTTTCTGGAGGTGCAGTGATAAAAACACAAAAACTGTACAACACAAAAATTGATGTAGAACAGGAAGTTAAGGCGATGGTGTCAAATCTGGTTCTAAAGCCTGAGAGTTGCATAATGCCCTGTAGTCATTACATTGTTAAGTAGTTGCTTCTCAGTATCCACAAGGCTTGGTTCCAGAATCCCCAAGGATGTCAAAACCTACGATGCCCAAGTCTCTTCTATGAGAAGGTGTAGTGTCTGTGTATAACCCATGCACATCCTTCTACATACTTTTTCTTTAATTACCACAGGACATGTGCACTCACCAGAGATGGAGGGTAATGGGTCATGGTCATGCCACAATCCTTCTTCATCTCTCCATCCTGGTGGGATTTTGAGCATGCATGCACATGTACCAGGAATGTTTTTCAAGCCACTGGGGTCAGGATTTGAACCACAGTTGACCATGTGGTATCCGGCTCTCTTAACTACTAGGCCATGGATTTGGCTTATTCTTCCATATACTTTAAATCATTTGCAATTTACTTACAATACCTAATACAATGGAAATGCTATGTAAATTATTGTTATATTGTTTTGTGTAGGAAATAATGACAAGAAAAAAGTCTGTTTCATACAGACACAACTAATTTTTTAAAAAAATATTTTCTATGTGTAGTTGGTTGACTACAGTTAAGGAACTCAGGGATTCGAAAGGTTGACTGTGTTTACTAAGACATTTGGACCTACCTACTTAAGAAGTGGAACTTCAGATATATCTTTTGACTAGGAGTGCCATGGAAAAATTACTGAGACAGTAATTGAGAAAGTTTGGGAACTTTTGTTCTAATGATGCCATACTAGTTTTTCTTTGAAAAGCGAGCTGTTTAATTCTCAGAAAAGATGCAAAGAAACCACCCAGTGGCCCTCTCAGGAAAGCCATGGTGTTGAGGCCTTACCCTGGGCAGAGTGTGGAGAGGGTGAGATGGACTACGTGGTCAGGAATTGAAAATCGACCACTCTTTGGGCTCATAAGCTTAATTGTTTTAGCTGAGAGTATGTGTGTTTGATTAAATGTGAATGCCTTTGGGTGGAGCAATCCTCACTCTCAATTGTTATACCGTTTCCTCCACTCTCGCTGGTTATACCTGTAGGGATTCTTATAGTCCTGTCCTACCTCATTTTCTACCTGGCCTGAGAATGACCTCAAGGTTTTTTTTTTTTTTTTTTTCTTTTTTGTTTGTTTGTTTGTTTTTGAGAGGTTTTTGCTATAGGGCACGTGTGCTCTCCAGAAACATAGACAGAAAGAGAGACAGAAAGTGGAAATCACCTCCAGGGGGGAAGGCCACGCCACAATCCCTTCTCCTCCATTCTCTTTTTGGGATCTTGGGCATGCACACACACTCGTGTGGCGTGAGTTTAAGTCACCGGGACCAGGACTCAAACCGCAGTCAACTACATGGTAGTTCAGCAACATAGCCATTATGCTAACTGCTGGTCCTGCCCTTGAGTTTTTTTGTCTCCTATGAAAAGAGACGAAGTCTCAGTCAACCAGGTAGCTGGGAGAGCTTAGGTCAGATCACTTACTAATCCTCCCAACCCCCACCATGTTTGTTTCTCCACTCTCTACCCTGCAATTGTGCCTCTGTTTAGCTAGAAAATGAGGGCAGTAACTCTTGCCCTGTGAAAGGGGCTTATATTCCAATATGGAGACATACCTCAGTCCTCAAGAAACTTATGGGGTAGTGAGGGTGAGGGGCAAGCTGATGACAGCACACTATGACAGCCATAGAGATCAGTCCTATATAGGATTGGAGGGCAATCAGGAGGAGGAGTCCCAGCTCAAGATTTCAGGGGGAGAGGTGGCCATGGGTCACTAGGCTCGAGTTGTGCCTTGAGGGATGATAGAAATTAGCCAAGTGAAGAAAAGGACAGGAGGGAGTGTCAGTGAAAGCTGCAGAGATGGGAAATCATGAAAGAGTATGACCTGGGACAGGGACGGGGGAAGTGTTAAGTCCTGAGTCAACAGCCCACACATGAAGAGCACAGACATGAGAGCCCTGTGCTCAGATCTGTTCTGTGGACCTATCACTCTGGAACAGTGTGGAGAGGGGATGGTGGCACCAGGTCAGGGGTGGAGGAAATGGAAGATAGGATTGGGCAAGAGAGAAATTTAGGAGGTGGAGCTAATGAGATCTGGTGCACCAGAGGAGAAGGGTGGAGTCGAGAACAACACGTGGCTTTTGCTTTGTCATTGAGAGACCAAGGTGCCAAGAACTGAACCACACAGTCTCACCTGTAAGGAAGCCGAGGATGATGGGGTAGAATGCCACTTGACTTGGTCCACCAGCTGGTTATAGAGCTGCTTCATCTTTATCAGAGTCTAAATCCTTTTTAGGGTAGGTGTGGTATCTCACTCATCTTTGCATCCCCTTAACACAAGGCCTGACACACAACAGGTGGTCGGTGAAGATGAGTAAATTGAATAACGGAAGGGAAAGCCCCTTTTAGTCCCCAAAGGGAGCCCAGGTGGTGGCACCGCAGTAGCACAACACTCTTCAAGACTGATTGCATGGGAGGGTACTGGCTTTGCATGTGGCCTTCCTGAACATGCCATGCATATATGACCCATGATCTGAGGGTGGCTGACACTGAGTGGGTTTTGTCTCTCTGTCTCTGTTTCTCTCTCTGTGTCCCTGTGTCTATGTCCCTGTTTCTTTCTGCATGTCTCTATCACTCATGGAAGAAAAATAAAATATAAACTAAAGTGATATAGGTACACAATTAGAATGTGCTAGACAACCTAGTTACCTGGAAAACCTAAAAAATGTATGCTGTATTTTGGAGAGGTTTTTGCTATAGGGCACGTGCACTCACCAGAGAGACAGAGACAGAGAGACAGAAAGCAAGAAATCACCCCCTGGGGGGGATGGTCCCCCCATAACCCCCCCTTCTCCATTCTCCTCCTGGGATCTTGGGCACTCATGCACATGTGCCTGGCATGAGTTTAAGTCACTGGGTCTGGGACTCAAACCATGGTCAACTACATGGGAGTTCAGTGACATAGCCATTATGCTAACTGCTAGTCCCAGTATGCTGTATTTCGAAGGTTCTATGGAACAGGAAGGAAGAAAGCTGAAGGCTTCAGTACAGTAGCAGAGTGTTTGTTCACTTGGTGCCTTTGAATCTAGACACACTGACACCTGGATGGTGCAGGCCCCAGCAAGTCTCCTGGCCCTAGAGTATCACATTACTGAGTCTTCTCCCTTTGGGATCCACACAGTCTTAGCAATGTGCAACTATTTATGTGAGAAGGTGTGAAAGTTTAGTACAAGAATGTAACCTCTTGAAATGTCAGCCTCATTTAACAGTTCTGAAATAAAATCTTTCATGTTTCTATTAAAACTAATATGATTAGATAATTTAGTGAATATAAAATTTATATCTGTTTTTTAATCATCAGAGGGCTTGTGTGCTCACCACAGAGAGACAGAGAAACAGACAGAAAGGGGGGAGATAAAGTGCCCCCCCCAATTGGCTATGATCACGCAACAATCACTTCTCCTTTATTTTTCTATCTTCCTGGGATTTTGAAAATGCACACTCACATGCCCAGAATGGTTTTCAAGCCACCAGGCTGGATCCGAACTGGGGGATCCCAGCCATGTGGAGTCTATCTCCCTTAAACACATGCCAAAGAAATTTTGTTTCCTTAGTGCAGGCCTCAAGGGCATTTCACTGGGAAGGTCTGAGAATCATGGTGTGAGATGATAACAAGGCCTTATTTCTGTAGCGAACTGGGGTGACCACGGTTTTGTCTGCTCAGGTTACAGGATCTCTCCTTCAGGAGACTACTCGAAAGTGGAATCAGTACAAAGAGGAATGTCTGAGAAACTTACTCAAGAAACCTTCTGGTAAGCACGCGTTATCTGTGGCTGTGTAACAAATAGCTCCAGCGGCATAGCAGCTTAACACAATAATATCTTTTAGAATCCCTCACATCTTGTGGGTCAGGAATTCAGACAGGGGACATCAGAGATACCTTGTTTCTTCTCTACAGTGTCAAGAGTTTACCTGGAAGAGTCAAAGCCTGGAGGCTGAAATCACAGGAAGTCTTGTTCATGTCCCTGTCTACTGGTTGATACTGTCTCTTTGGCCTCTCTCACCTCCACATAGCTTCCCTCATGGCTTACGCTTTGTCACAGCATTATGGCTGGGTTCCAAGTGGTAGGCCAACCAGATGCCACATCACCTTTTGTGACATGGCCTTGATAGTTACACAAAGTCACTTTTGCTATGCTCAGTTGGGTCAGACAGTTAAGAGGGTCAGCCTAGGCTCAAGGGGAGGAAACATAGACCTCTACTTCTCACCATAAAAGACTGTGTGGGATAGATTATGAATGGATGTGACATCTTTGATAAAAGCCCTCTGCCACAACATATTCTCTGCCTAATCACATGCCATGAGTAACTGTTGTAGATTAACCTGAGAATCTTAGGAGGGTGGAAGTCCTCCATCTCCCAGGGTATTAACTAAATCTGAGCAATAACATTTCTCTTATTGAAGTCCACATGACATTTAGAGCACGCTAGCAAACATGCCATAGCTTGGTTCTACCCACAGACTCACCTGGCTCTTTGGCTGCACACACATGTACTGCACCCATTTTAAAATGGAAAATAAATAAGGTGGCATGGTAAAGATGCTGGACTCCCACATGGCTGACTACAGTTCAAGTCCTGGACCTGGCGACTTGCTTTCTCACTTTCCCCCTCTCTCTTGCTCTGTCCTTCTCTGGTCAAAATAAAAAGGAATAAATAAATAAATAAATAAAATTAAATAAAATAATTCTTTAAAAAAATAGAAAAGGGAAATAAGAAGAAAGATCATCGGCCCATTGCCTGAGAGCATTGGGTGGATGAATGCTACACCCTCCCTGTCCTCTTGGCTTCTTTTAGACCATTTCATTCAGGGTCTGGAGGTCGGCAGTAGACTATAAAGTCTCCCTTTCTTATCCCAAGCTTCAAGCCATAGCCCTAAAGCCAACTCCCTCTAAAGACCCATTTAGCTTGGGTAGGTAGCAATGGAGGCTCAATATCAGCTACAGAAACCACGTCAGGGAATTCTCCTTTCTGAGGTCAAAGTAGGGCCTGTCCTCTTTACCTGGAGCCAGGCTGTGAACAGCTCAGCCAGGTGAACACTGCCTCACAGAGACCAGGTGCTGACATGGCAGCCAGGTCCACAGTGTTCCAAGCCAGCTTCTAGTCTAACATGTCTGTGTTTGTTGGGTTCTATGACGGTAATTTGGCTGTTCTCGCTCAAGTGGCCCCTGAGCTCCAGCCCAATAGGGAGCAGAAGGTGGGCACTGATGCCTGGTTTCCAATAGTCAGGAGCTAACAAAATGAAAGTTCGAGACCTATGAGAGTGAGTTTGAAGTTTGTAGCTCCTCTTTGCCAAATAGTGTGATGGAAATAATCTCCTGAACCTGAGATGATCCAAATATCTCACAGCAATCATTAAATTAGCCTTCATATGGAGAGAGAGGATTGTGCAGTTCTCGTGCCAGATGCACATGGCCAAGAACTTAATTTCGCAGATCCCTTTACACCCACGGGGATAAGAAAAGAAGGGAGACTTTAGAGTCTCCTGCCCACCTACAGACCCCTGAACAAAATGATCTGTAAAAACCCAGGAGGTCATTTTGCACATTTCAGAGTTTGTATGTGCTAGGATCTAATTGCTGAAGATTCATGATTATTTAGTTATGAAACATAAGTCACTTGCTGAACCTCCAAGTGCCCTCCTGAGTTTACATGAGAGTTCAGTTCATGAATAATAAAACAAAGTCATTGTGATGTGTACATTGACAGTTAATTGGAGGTCAAGTTGGGTAGAAAAATACATGATATCTCGGACTACATTCAGTATTCCTGTACTCCCCAAAACATCCCTTCTTCTTAACTGATCTAGAGTGTAGAACACCCATTCTGGCTTCTGCAAAGATTACATCAGCTTCCAGGAAGGTGGGCTCTGGGCTCCTGGGTGTCTCTACTTCTGAGGACCCTGTGCACAAACACTAATGTCCATTCCTGCCCTTTTCTCCACAGGCATATTTTGTAATGGAACTTTTGATCGATATGTGTGCTGGCCTCATTCTTCTCCTGGAAATGTCTCCGTTCCCTGCCCTTCATACTTACCTGGATGGAGTAAAGGTAATAAACTCTTAAAAAAATTTTTTTATCAATTTCCAACAATTCCTTTGAAGGCTTGTTCCTCTTAAGTAAACTAGCTTGGAATATTTAGAAGAAAGTCTCCAACTTAATGCTTTTTTCTCAAGTCCTTTTCCCCACAAAGGATTTCCTTCTAAGCTCTGAGTAATGCGTTTTACATCTTCTCTTGTCATTCTGCAATTCTTCTACTCCTGGATGTTCCATTTACACAATAATATTCTTACTTCGAAGATCGATTGTAGACTCCAAAAACTTGCAACCACAGAATTTGACAGTAGGGAGGGTAAGAATGGTCACTGTTATGGACAAGAGAAAGAAGTGAGGGGAAGATTGGGACACTCACATCCGTACAGCTTTTGACTTATTAGATGCTAAGGAAGGACTTTAACACTGCACTTGTAGAAGCATTGCAAGGAGGCACCATTGAATTGGTGCTTTTAAGCCCTGTGGGACTTGGATGGAGAATCTTAACTACTTACCCTGCCCTGATCCTACTGAAAAGAAGTGAATGTTGTTTATGAACTCAGGATAATATTCCACCTGTATCTGCCTTAGAAGTTGGGACTCTTGTTTATTTTGTTCTTAAAGGGGAGAAGCAATTACTGGTTAGAAATGTTACTTTTGATCAAAGACCATGGGAAAATAGGACAGCTAAAACTATCCTTAGGAAACATAAATAGTTGCAAAGTTCCAGACAAAGCAAGGTGAGAATAAGTTTCTGAGAAGGTGGTAAGATGATAGTATTTAATTTTATCCCAATACACCATCAAATCAATGAAACTTTGGTATTTTGTTTTTGTTTTATTTTGTTTTGTTTTGTTTGTTTTTTGTTTTATTTATTTATTTATTTATTTATTTATTTATTTATTTATTTTTGAGTCAGACCTATATTTAGTAGAAAGTCTTGAATTCATGGTTGTTTTTTGTTTTATTTATTTATTTATTTATTTATTTATTTATTTATTTATTTATTTTTGAGACAGACCTCTAGTACATAGAAAGTTTAGAAGGAAGGTGCATTTCTGGGTAGGATAATTAGTGGCCTACTTTATGGAACTGTCTTTTGCTAAAAATCAAGCTGGAATTCACCCAGGAAGGTTGGAGATGTGAGGTTTAAGAAATGGTAGAAACAAAGATTCTGGAGAGCTAGCTGGACCGGAGAGGTCTGGATGATTCAGGCAAACAGCCTCTATGGCAGTCCACCCAACAAGGCAGAAGGAGCACTGGATGTGGAGTCAGGAGCACCCAGGTCAGACCAGTCCCTGTCTTTTACACTCCGATGCTGTGGGTACGTTCTTGAAGCCCTCTGAGCTGTAGTTTCCTCATCTGTAACGTGAAGTGAATAATAGCTAACTCTTAAAGCTATTTTGAGGAATAAATGAAAAGGTATGCACTGAGCCGATGCCTAGTAGGTGCTTTGTAAATTGGAGCTGAAGATGAGTCCAAGGTGGAGCCCCTTGGTTTCCTTCAGGTCTTTAAATCCCAAGTGTGCCCAATGATAGGTGGCACAGACTACCACCTTCCACCTCCTCCTCCTTGTTCCTTCCTGAGAGCTGCAAGTTGAGGTCCATTCCACTTTACATGAAAAAAAAAAAGCTAATACTCAAAAATAAAAATGTATGAAGAAGTTGAGTTAAAAGTTCTTTTATGAAACTGGGTTCCACGTTTCTGGAGTGTACCGAAGGGAATGCAATTTGCAAAAGGTGGGGAGTGACCACATGACATGTTTCACCTTGCGTCTTTAGAATGCAAATGGGTTCCTGCAGAAAAATGAGAATGTGGAGATGATAGAGGGGTTAGAAGACATCTCTGAATGTAAAGGGATGGAGGAGAATTTTGGCAAGCTATGATTACAGGAATGATCATGGTAACATGAGGAGAGAGAGCGTCTCATGGTGTATAGAGACTGTATTGGTATCTAAGATGGGTAAGTGAGGCTGGGGGCTCATTGTGAAAGAAAGTGTGTATTATTCTAAGGGTTTTAAGCTTTCCTTCTAGAGAAGGTTATGTGGAAAGCGAAATGTGCTAAGGCACAAAAAGGCAAGTGTTGTGGTTCGGGAGGACAATGTTGGTGGTTTATGGCTGTTGGGATGGAAGGGAATCAGGGAGGCAAGTCTGGAAGTTACTGTGGGGGTTCAGAAAGAGACATGATAAGGGTTTGGATTCAAGCAGAGCTTGGAAAAAAAGGGAAATGATTAAAGAAAAAAAATGGGCAATGGAATAGCCAAGAATTGTCATAAGTTAGAATAAAAATTGAGGAATAGCAAAGGGGAGGAAGTGGAGGAAAGGAAAATGAATTTCTCCTCTATTCCGCACCTCAGGAATGGTCTCATTCCACTCAGCCTCCCTCAGACTCACCCTTCATCTCGTTGGCAGCTGGGTTCTCAACCCTTCTCTGATGCTGCTTTCATGGGGGTCAATCATCACCCTCTATTGCTGCTCCCTGGTCTCCTCCCTGGTCCCGTCAGATCTAGCCACCCTCCAACCACCCTCCACAAAACTTTCTAGAATGTTATGTCTGGCCCCGTCATGGCACCTATAATTGGCATACAAGACCTTCTGCCATCTGTCCCTGCGATCTTGCTAACACTCTCTCCCCTCCCGCTTTCTCTGCAGTCTAGCCAAACAAACAACTTCCCAGGTCCTGCAACTGCCCAGCTACTGCCACCCAGTGTCTTTGCACACACTTCTGGCCAGGACCCCTCCTCCAAGGGTCTGCTGACACTCTTCTGCCTATAAACCCAACTTCAAATCGAAGCTCAGATCTTTCCTTCTTGTTGAAAATTTCTCAGCCTTTTCTCCATAAGTATGATGGGCCCTGCCTTTCTTACACACTTATGCAGGCTTCTGCCTTAGGATCGATCAGTTTATGGCATTTGCTAATATCCCACTCAGACTTCATCTTTGGCTCCCCAGCACAAAGTAGTATTGCTGGCGTAGAGAACACAAGTGTCAAGTGACATCACCATTTAGTCATTCAACAAATACTTATTAAGCACCTACTGTGTGCCAATCATTGTTTTTAGAGCTTGGGATATATGTGACCAAAACAATTGCTCTTCTTGTGGGGCTCACATTCTAGCAGGAAAGGTAATGATCAATAAATACAATAAACAAACATAAAATATGTTAGAATGTGGAATATTTTAAATTAGGTAGAGAGGGTAAAAGAGAAAGGAGAGTTGGAGTGGGGGGACGAATTACAATTGTGAATTGGGTAGTCAGGAAGTCTTCAATGACAAGGTGGAATTTTGGTGAAGACTTAATGGAAGTAAACATTTTAGCTAATAGGAGAAGAATGTTCAGGACAGAAGGGGACCACAGTGCAAAGGCTTCGTGTCTGGTCTGTTCCATGAAGAGGAGGAGGTGAATGTAGCTGAAACAAAGCAGGAAGAGAAGCACTAGGAGCTCAGGTTAGAGAGTATTGGTCGCCAGGTCTTACAGAGCTTTGCAGAAGGCCATCGGAAGACTCTGACATGTTCTCAGAGGCCCTTGCAAGATTTTTGAGAAGTCTGGCATGATGCAATGACATTTTATTCAACTTACTTTGACTGCTGGGTTACCCATAGATGTGAGGGGCAAGAGTGTCAGAGGTGACATCCAGGTGAGGGATTAGGGTGGAAGCAGGAAGTGAAAAGCAGGGTCAGAGTCTGGGTGTATTTGAAAGTAGAGATGATAGGTCTGGCCAGTGGATTGATCAAGGGCTCTGAGAGACAGGGAGAAGGCAAGGATGACTCTGCAGATTGGAGCCAAGGGACTGGAAGGATGGGTTTGCCCTCCACTGAGGTGGGAAAATACATGGGTAGAACAGATTTTTGAGGACAAGATGAAGAGTTTGATTTGAGGCCTGTTGTTTGAGACTGGTGAAGCTGTCAGGTGGGTGGGTGGAAGTACAATATGTGTACCCATCAATGGCAAATAGTTATGCTCCCCACAATGTTCAGGGTCAGGACCAGGCAATTCCAACACATTTCCACTTGCCATTTGCAAGTCCAGTCTCTGATCTCCAGGTAGGAGACCCTTCGGGGAGGGGCTCCTGGGACAGGTGGGACTGGATGACAATAGCAAAGAACATGGCATGGGCAGAGCAAGTTATCTACATTGGCACAGACACGCTTTGTTTAATCCTTCCATGGAGGGTTGGCACTATTATCATCTCCAGTTCCTGACAAAGAAATTTGAACACTCAGAGCATGGGAGATGGTGGTCCATGCCACAAAGCTTGTCCCCGAGTGGCAGAGTGACTTATCCCTGGCCTGTCTGCCTCCTGCCCACCCTTTTCTCTTTGTGGCACTGCCTCTTGGGTATCAGAAAAAGATGCCCCACTAAGCGAGCACAGGGAGTCCAGGTGGGCATCTCTCAGCTTGGCTGTATGTTGGAGGGATCAGAATACGTCTGAGTCACCAGCGACTGTTCTAACTCCAGCGACTTTGGGTAAACACAGACGACATTAGGGGATCGTGGCTTGTTATGAAATTTAGAGGCTTCTGTGTTTTTCTTTCTATCCCAAATAAACAGCAGAGATGGTAATGAACCCCCAAAAGGGGAAGTGAAAATCCCTTTTCCCTGGGATTTTCCACAGCTTTGCGGCCAGAGAGAGAGGGACTTGCAACGTGCTTAGGGAAATGAGCTGTGTGTTCTGACCTTTCCTCTAGAGCTTTGTTTACTTTCAGAGAGCTCAGGAAGGGCCTACAGACACTGCTTGGCTCGGGGGACTTGGCAGACGCTAGAGAACTCCACAGATATTTGGCAGGATGATTCCGAATGCTCCAAGAATCACAGCTTCAAACAAAACGTGAGTCTGCCTGGCTTGGTGGTAAGATGCCTGGGCCCAAACCACTCCCTTGCAGGGCAGCTCTGGGGGCATACATGGAGCCTCTCCCCATTGTCTCTGCCCCAGACTCAGCTAGGGAAAGTCCACATCCATGCAAAGCAGCAGCCTCTGTGGCAGCCAGAGAATTTCTTGCGCTGCCTTGGGGAGATGCCAAATCTCCAGGGAAGTCGTCTTCCAGGGGTGCTCCTGGTCTTTGCACTTGCTGTTCCCTGTGCTCGGAACACCTTTCCCACTCAGGGCTGGCTCCTTTCATCATTCAAATTTCAGTTCAAATGTCTCTTCCAAGGAGAGAGTTTCCATGGCACCCTAATCCAGGGGGAGCTCCATGGGCACTTTCTGCCACATCCTCCGATGCAGTCCCTTCTGAGCACCTGTCACTGTCTAGATATCTCGTGTGACTGCTTAGTTGTTATCTAGCTTTCTTTCTCCAGAATGTAGATTCAGGGATAGTTGGAGTCTTCTAGCTTATTGTTCAAAATTAATATTAAGGGGTCAGGCCACCTGATGAAGTGGTGGTCTTGGATCCATCCCACATGGCCAACCACACAGTTTGAGTCCCAGACCCAGCTGCTAGGTACATGAGTGTACCTGCCAAAAATCCCCAAAGAAGAAATAGAGGAGAAGGGGTTATAGTGTGACCATGCCACCATGGCAGGGGTTATAGTGTCACCATGCCACCATGGCAGGTGCTTTCTCATTTTCCCTCTCCCTCTCTTTCTCTCCCCAGGTAGCTCACATGCTCTCTGGCAGAATAAAACAAAACAAAACAAAACAAAACAAAACAAAACAAAACAAAAACAACAAAACAAAACAAAAACTTATTAAGGGTCTAGGGGAATGACAGCCTGACTTCATATTCAGACCCTTCACTTCCTGGCTATGACTCTGGGCTGATTTTGTCTCGCTGTGCTGCTGCTTCCTTATCCATCTGATGGGACTCACATTTGCTGCATATAATTGTTGTGAGGATTTAGAGTCAATAATCAGTGTCTTAGGATAAAGTCTGACATGAGGAAATCATGCTCTAAGCTGGAGTTTCTGCTCTATCAGCAGCATCCTGCAGAGGGACTGGCTGTCAAACCCTCATGGCTTCTCAGTCAATGTCTCTTGGGTGAACAAACCCACTCTTCAGTCTTCTCTCCACCTGTGTTCTTTCCAGGACCCTATTCTGCCCTCCCTTCAGACATGGAACCTCTCTACTTTCTTGTTGGGCTCTTGGTCTTCTTTTTAAAGACCTCCTGTTCTACAAACCCTGCCCATCTTCCTTCAAAGCAAAGTACAAGACACAGCACAGAACAGATCTTGGCAAATCAGACAGATATCAAGGGACAGATATCTTGGTTTCTTCCATCCTGATGGTCAGGCCCTAAACATTAATGAAGCACCTACTATGTGCTAGGTTTTTCACCAAGTACCAGGAGTACACAGTGAATGAGACACAGATAATGCCTTCAAGGGGCCAAGAGTCTCATGGTGCAAAGAGACAGAGTGATCACTGCAAGGACACAGGGGTAGGGTAGCCAGGGTCCCAGAAGAGGGGGAAGTGACAATATTGGTCCTCCTCAAGCAGAGTCCTGAAGGATAGAAGGAGATTGCCAGGAAAAGAGAGAGAGCAAGAAAGGGCACACCCCAAGTTGAAGAGCACATGGGACTTTGGGACAACTCTGAGTGTTGCTGCTGTAGGTGTGGCAGGACTTGAGGAGGAAACACAGATGAAGGGGAGACCTCAGGAGAGGTTGGGTGGTGAAGGCCTCCCGAGCCCTGGTAAGGACTTAGGACTGGGCACAGCGAAGCAGGAGAGAGACATAACTCAGAACAGGCATTGAAAGGATTGACAGAAACAAGAGTGAGGGGGGATTTGCAGGTTTCCCAGGAGGGAAATGGGAGGACCAGGTCCCAGGGGCTTGGGAGGATAGAGTCAAGGGCATGTCAGGTTTTTGCTTGGACCTATGAGATTTGGACATGCCCTCACTGAGGTGGGAGACACAGGAAGAGGTCTTGCCCTTTTGATCTCTACTGGATTCTAGATATTTTACCCTCCAATTCCTTGCCCTAACTTGAGCCAGCAAGCTCTACTCCCTACACCCAAATCATGGCTAACTTCTTTCATAATTTAATAAGAATTTGAAATTCATGGGCTTCTTATTTTTATATTTTCCCATCAGATACTAAAGACATTTTAATCATTTAAAATTTGGGAAGAGGGGAAGGCAAAGAGTTCCGTCATAGAAACACCATCCATGTGGCTTGAGCTGTCTCTCTCCAGGTGTCCATAAGATGGGATGGAGGGACCAGCATATGGCATAATGGTTATGTCGCTGGACTCCCACATAGTCCACCATGGTTTGAGTCCCAGACCCAGTGGCTTAAAACTCATGCTGGGTGTGTGTACATGTGTGCACAAGATCCTGAGGAAAAAAAATGGAAGAGAAGGGATTGTGGTGTGTCCATCTCCCCTGGGGGGTGAGCTCTCCCTTTCTGTCTCTCTGGTGAGCACATGTGCCCTGTAGCAAAAATCTAAAAAAAAAAAGATCGGGTGGACAAGGCCACCTTTGCATGGCCAAGTTCCGAGGCTGATGAGGGCAGTGGGTGTGGAGTGATTGGTGCCCATCCTGGCACCCACCGGCACTTTGTGGTTATGATGACTGCATTACTTTCAGAATGCCTCCCTTGGTCCTCTACAAAACAGTTCCTCCTCGGCCTCTCTCTGGTTTACTCCTAGGGCTTGTCTGTTGGTCACTGCGAGTTTTTGGTGTCTGTGATGGCGACCTTTCTGCACTGGCTATTTTGTTGTTTTTGTGTGTGTGCATATGTAAGATATCTATATATCTATGTTATATAATATTAGGTAATTATTAATATATTATTTAATCTATTATATTAATATATACCATATATAGATATCTATATTTATATATCTATATTATATAATATAGATATATAGATACAGGTATATATATATATATATATATATTATATATATATATACACACACACACACACACACACACACACACACATATATATATAAAACCTCAAATTTTATGGAAAAATGAAATTAAATATGAATTGGGATCAGCCCATAACCTGTGACTAAAGGCACTGGATCCCACTTGGTTCAAATTCTGGACCCAGTAGCTTGAGAAACATACCAGGCATGTTTGATTTCATGCCCAAAATCCTGAAAGGAGGGAGAAATGGAGGAGGAAGAATTTCTGGCATGACCATTCTTCCTGGTGTGTGTGTGGGTGCTTTGTCTTCTCTCTCTCACTGTTTCTCTGTCTTACACTGTTGAGCACATGAACCCAATGACAACAACAACAAAAAAGTACAAACAAGCACTGGTTTATTTTGGTGCAGATTTAAAAAAAATCCACGTACAGTTTTTTTTGTAATATATGTTTTCCATCATTTTTTTGAAGATACTTCATCGATCTTTCTGCCTCTGTCTCCCCAGTAGCTGAGACCACAAGCTTTTTAATGTAACATTTTATTTGACCTTCAAAACTCAAAGACCTAGTTTTCTGTTAAGTATTGCTTTAAGAATTATTTTATTTAACTTTATTTATTTCATTTATTTATTTATTTTAATTTGACCAGAGAGGGAAAATGAGAAAGCAAGCCACCTGGTCCAGGACTCGAACTGAGGTCAGCCATGCAAAAGAACAACATCCTTAACCACCATGCCACCTGCTGGCCCTCTGTTAGGTTATTAAGATCAGTTTATATATGGGATCTTCAAAAAGTTCATGAAAATGTGTATTATAAAGCAACTGTGCAGATTTTAAAAGTTTTTGCACCATAATAAACTCATATTTTAATTCAATTTTTCCATAAGTCTTCTGACATTCCTTCATGTAACTTATTATTCTACTTATAAATCCAGTGAGTTTTGAGACTTTAAATGAAGTCTTTGATGAACTTTTCTTGCCATTTACAAACAAACAAATGTTTTAAAATACACTTTCATATGTTAGGCTACATTAGTGCCTTTAAAATATGCTTTAAATCTTTAAGTTTTTTTTTTTTTGGAGAGGTTTTTGCTATAGGGTGCGTGCGCTCTCCAGACAGAGAGAGACAGAGAGACAGAAAGCAAGAAATCAGCCCCCAGGGGGGAGGACCATGCCGCAATCCATTCTACTCCATTCTCCTCTTGGGATCTTGGGCAAGCACGCACACGCACCCGGTGTGAGTTTAAGCTGCCGGGTCTGGGACTCAAACCGCGGTCGACTACGTGGGAGTCCAGCGACATAGCCATTATGCTAATCACTGGTCCCTTTAAGTATTTTTTTAGAGAGATTTTTGCTATAGAGAGCATGTGCGGACAGACAGAGACAGAGAGACAGAAAGCAAGAAATCACCCCTTGGAGGGATGGTCACACTGCAATCCCTTCTCCTCCATTCTCTTTTGGGTATGCACACACAATAGCCTAGTGTGAGTTTCAAGCCACCGGGTCTGGGACTCGAACTGTGGTCAGTTATGTGGGAGTCCAGTGGTGTAACCAGTACACCATCTGCTGGTCTTGATACTTTATTTTAAATATATGTTATAATAAGCAACTCTTCCTTAATTCCTAAAACAATTCTAGTTCTTTGAATTCATAAGGGTTATGTCTTACTTAAGTTTTCTGAATATGTCAATACTGTTTTTGTTAATTTTCCAATTAAAATTTAAAGTCTAAAATCAAGCACTTATTGACATATTTTATAATGGAATCATAACATTAATCTACTAGATCCTCTAATATGCTGTATTCTCTAAATAGTAATACGAGTTACACACAAATTCTGTAAGTAATTTAAAAACCCTCTGTATGGGGAATGGCTGGAAGAATATATGTGTGATGAGGCCCCGTAGTTTAATGGTATAATATAGGTGATAGATATACCAATGTTCTTTACCAAATTCCTTCTGTATGTTTAACATACGTGTTTTTAAAAATCCTATATCTGAAGTTAACACAAAATTATTATTATAATAAATGTAATTATTTGAGTAATTCATGCCAAAGTTAAAACAGAAAATCCTTCACACTAAGGATACAAACTGGCCCAAGAAAGTATGGGTTTCTATCTCAGGGGACACATACTTTTTTTTGTTTGTAGACCCCAAAGATTTGTTTTGTCTGGTTATCAATATAGTGGTGTGGGTATGCTAGTAAATGTAAACAACAAACTCCCTGCTTCAACATCCCCCAAAAGAAACACTTCAATCTGTAACATTTGCCAATTTCTGTGGTGTAAATATTTTTACCACAGCCAGTGTGAAGCTACCAATATGATATCACTGAATGTAGAGAAAGGGAGAGAGCTGCAATAGCTCGCCACTACATGCAGATACAAGATCATAAACAATTTTAATGGAATTGAATGCGGACATGTAGAAAAATAAGTAGGAAGCAATGAGTTTGAGTACTTATTATTTTTTATTACAATTTATTTCCTTGTAAATTTATGTAGTTTTTAATAATGCTTGTGGTTTATTAACTCGCTTACTGAAAATTTGCCAACTCACTCTCACAAGCCTGTGTGATCACATTACTGGATCTTTTAGAGTGATTTATTTATTTATTTTTTAGACAGGTTTTTGCCATAGGGCATGTGCGCTCACCAGAAAGATAGAGACAGACAGAGAGACAGAAAGCGAGAAATCACCCCCTAGGGAGGATGGCCACACTGCAACCCCTTCTCCTTCATTTTCCTGTTGGGATCTTGGGTATGCACGCACACGCGCCCAGTGTGAGTTTAAGCCACTGGGTCCAGAACTCAAGCCACGGTTGACTACATGGGAGTCCAGTGACAACAAACTCCCTGCTTCAACATCCCCCAAAAGAAACACTTCAATCTGTAACATTTGCCAATTTCTGTGGTGTAAATATTTTTACCACAGCCAGTGTGAAGCTACCAATATGATATCACTGAATGTAGAGAAAGGGAGAGAGCTGCAATAGCTCGCCACTACATGCAGATACAAGATCATAAACAATTTTAATGGAATTGAATGCGGACATGTAGAAAAATAAGTAGGAAGCAATGAGTTTGAGTACTTATTATTTTTTATTACAATTTATTTCCTTGTAAATTTATGTAGTTTTTAATAATGCTTGTGGTTTATTAACTCGCTTACTGAAAATTTGCCAACTCACTCTCACAAGCCTGTGTGATCACATTACTGGATCTTTTAGAGTGATTTATTTATTTATTTTTTAGACAGGTTTTTGCCATAGGGCATGTGCGCTCACCAGAAAGATAGAGACAGACAGAGAGACAGAAAGCGAGAAATCACCCCCTAGGGAGGATGGCCACACTGCAACCCCTTCTCCTTCATTTTCCTGTTGGGATCTTGGGTATGCACGCACACGCGCCCAGTGTGAGTTTAAGCCACTGGGTCCAGAACTCAAGCCACGGTTGACTACATGGGAGTCCAGTGACATAGCCATTATGCCATCTGCTGATCCCCTAGAGTGATTTTTTAATTTTTTTTCATTCAC
Organism: Tupaia belangeri chinensis; assembly: GCF_000334495.1. NCBI lineage: Eukaryota > Metazoa > Chordata > Mammalia > Scandentia > Tupaiidae > Tupaia > Tupaia belangeri. The sequence continues at coordinate 1,975,179 of NW_006160005.1, forward strand.
ACCAACATGTTGATCCTCAAGTTCATGCCCTTTCAAAGGCATTGATGTTCCCCAGGTGTAAGATGTTTCATTATTTAATTATTTGGTCTGACTGGAATCCATCCTGGTTGTAGCTCACGTCCTTTAGAGCCTACTAGAAACTGCACATTCTTGGCTTTCTTACGTCTGCCTCCCCTTCCTGTTACTTACGAAGGGCATTCCACAGGGACCTCCACATTCACAGGTTTATCTTTCTAAACCACTTTAATTTTATATCTTATTTTTTTTTAAGGTTCATGTCTTTGTTTCATGAGAGAAAGAGACAGGAAGAACCAGAGAGAAAGAGAGAGAGAGGCACGCCCAGCAGAGCCTTTGTCATGATCCGTCCCCACCTCCAGCCTGCCAGGATGATGGACACGTGCCTACCTGGCGTGTACAGGGAGACTTGACACTCAATCTCAAGGCCTTCTTAGATGGCTTCAACATTGTGGAATGTTTATGATTGCCGGGCCACCATGGCTGGCATCTTAACTGTTATCACCTGATTAGAGTTGACAGGATTCTGTGTTCCTTATGCGGTTTTACTGTGCGATAGGTCACACTTCTTAAGGGGATCAAAAAATGACTCCGGTGGTTGGATTGGATTCAGTTTATCTCAAGAATTTGTCTGACTTCCGTTACATGTTTCTCCTTCTTTTGGTTGGAAAAAAAAGACAACAGAAAAATAATATTGGGCCAGGCAGTGATATGGTGGTAAAGGTGTCTAGATTTTATGGGGCCAACTGCACGGTTGAGTCCCTGACTTGGTGGCACAAAAAACACACTGGGCACAAATGTGGGCATGCCCAAGATTCCAAGAGGAGAATGGAGGAGAAGGGATTCTGGTATGGCCATCCCTCCAGGAGTCGGGGAGGCTGCTTTCTTACTTCTCTCTCTCCTTTTCTCTCTCTCTCTCTCTCTCTCTCTCTCTCTCTCTCTCTCTTTCTCTCTCTCACACACACACCTCTGGCAAGCATACATGCTCTAAAACAAATTTTCAAAAAGTTAAAAAAAGGAAAATAATATTTATATAAAAATTCAATGAAATCCATACTTCAGAGTACACGAGTAAAGTTAAATTTGGAACACAACCATGTCAATTCATTTATGGGTTGTCTATGGCTGGTTTCATGCCAAAGAGCAGGACTGAGGATTTACAGTGGGCATGATCTTGCCCATAGGACCTCAGATATTAACTAACTGGCTCTGTATTGAAAATATTTGACCTCCGTTTTAGGCCATTAAAATTCCTGCCCAGGATCAGAGCCACCAACCTTCTTCCAGTAATCCCATTACAGGAGCTCTCTTATCTGTTAAATAATGAGTGAATGTTATTCCTTAGTCAACCTGTTGAACTTTTACTGTGTGCGGGGCTCCCAGCTAGGTGTTTTCATCCATTATCTCATTTAATCTTCACAATCCAGTTCGGTAGATAATGTCATGATGTCCATTTTGTAGATGAGAATGAAGCTCGGGGAGATGAACTAACTTGCTAAAGTCACTCTTAGCAAATGCCTGAGCTGGGACTCAAACCCCAAACCCTCTAATGCCAAAGTTAACTACGGTGTGTGCCATCATGATTCCTAAGCCTTTCTTGCCATTATGGATATTTGCCACTAGTACTTTCTCTCTGAGTAAAGAGTAAATTCAACTCGCTGTCTTCAATTCAGGCTGATATTCCCTAGACAAGGTGGCTTGTACCACAGAAATTTATTTCTCACTGTTCTGGAGGCTGGGAAGTCTCAGATCAGGGAGTTCGATGAGTGCCTGCTTTGTGCCACGCAGATGGGCTGTCTTCTCATTCTGTCCTCGTATCTTAATTCTAACTGAATTGAGCAAATTGTCCATATTTCTTATCTTCCCACCTGGACTGTAAGCTGCTTGAGAACAATGACAAAATGGTAGTCATATTTAACCACCACCCCCTATTTAACTACTGTATGTACAGTAGCCTTTACATACGGGAGATACTTAATAAATGTGGAAGGAATGGCTTTATCATTCTGAGTCAGCTGGTCTCAGGTGGGGCTTAGGCACCACTTCCGGTTCTAAAATCCTTGGGGTGATTCCAATGTGCAGCTGAGGAGCTCATCAGTAGGTGTAAACCAGGCTTACGTTTGCCATGGCGCCATCCCCAAGTTACCTACTGGGAACAGCAAAATGAGATTTGAAAACACTTTCGAAGACAGGAAGCAGAGATTGCCCTCCTAGCAAAGTGAGGACAGGACTTCCCCTCCTCCTGCAAACGGCTGTTGTTCCAAGAATTCAGATACTTAAACAAAAAACAACTTCTAACCATGTTTACCTGTGTTTCTAATAAAGGGTTGAAATGTTGTCCAAAAAAGGCCAGTGTTAGTAAATCTTTGCCCTTCAGAGATTTGGAAAGCAAAATATGTTTTATTCTTCTAACTAACAACACACGGTGGTGGGGTGGGGGGGTCCTTATATATGCTAAGTGGCACTTTTATAGGAGATTTTGTGTGTGTGTGTGTGTGTGTGTATGCACAAGCACTCACAAATATGTTTAGTATGTTTAGATTCTTTAGTCTGAAGTTGTGGTTAGGGCCAGCTGGTGGCACAGTGGTCAAGGCTCACTTCCTTTAGAGCTGGGTCCCACATGACTGACTGTACAATTTGAGCCCTGGACCTGGTAGCTTGGAAGACACGCTTGTGCGTGCCCAAAATCCTGAGAGGAGAATGGAGGAGAAGGGATTGTGATGTGGCCATTCCCCCAGGACGTGCTCCTCTTTATCCTGGTGAGTGCACACACTCTATAGCAAATTTTAAAAAGAAAGAGAGAAAGAAGGAAGGAAAGATAACAGGAAAAAGAAGAAAGAACAAAAAGAAATTCTGTTTAGTAATCTAGAAGTAAATTGTTATTTTTGCCTTACTTCAAGCTATTTCCTTGTCCTTAAAAGCGAAATATGCTCTCCAGTCTTATATCCAGAATTTAAATTACAGACACACACACACACACACACACACACACACACACACACACATTTTAATTGATATGCACACTCTCCAGAGAAAGAGAGAGAGAGAGAGAGAAAGCAACCCCCCCCCCCCCCACACACACACATTAGGGCATTGTCCCTTCTCCAACCTGTCAGGAGTTGGGGCATGTATGTCCATGCACCTGGCATGTTTTTCAAGCTGTTGGGACTGGAATTCAAAGCATGTGAGATTCTGCTCCCTCAATCATTAGGCTAGGGGGCTTGATTAATCATAATCATAAACATAATCATATACATCTATGTTTGCTTGCTTGCTATATATATATATATGTGCACACACATATACACACATATATGTAAACACACACACATATATATTACAATTATCCCTCAGTATCCTCAGAGGACTGATTCCAGGACCTCTGTAGAGACCAAAACCCATGTATGCTCAAATCCCTTACACGAAATGACAAAGTATTTGTATCTCATCTATGTACATCCTGCTGTTTACTTTAAATTATCTCTACATCCCTTACAATGCTTAATACAAAGCAAACGCTGTGTAAATAGTTATGCTATATTGTTTTCTTATTTGTATTATTTTTTATTATAATTTTTCTTGTTTTTTTTTTCCCCAAATATTTTCCATCAAAAAGTTGGTTGACTCTGAAGATATGGAGGCTCCACTGTATATCATTTTAATACACATAGTATATAATTTTATTCAATTATATTTTTAAAGATATATATTTATTTCATTAGAAAGAAAGAGGACTCTGGGACCAGCAGTTAGAGTAATGGCTATGTTGCTGGACTCTCATGTAGCCGACCGCGGTTTGAGTCCCAGACCCGGTGGCTTAAACTCACGCTGGGTGTGTGTGCGTGTGTGCCCAAGATCCCGAGAGGAGAATGGAGGAGAAGGGATTGTGGTGTGGCTATCCCCCCTGAGGGGTGATTTCTCGCTTTCTGTCTCTCTGTCTCTCTCTGTCTGTCTGGTGAGCGCACGCGCCCTATGAAAACCTCTCAAAAAAAAAAAAAAAAGAAAGAAAGAAAGAAAGAAAGGAAGGAAGAAAGAGGACTCCAACAGGGTCTCGCCAGCCCAAGACCCTCCCTGAGCCTCCCAACATCCTGTGTCAGGGAAATACCTTCACCTTGGCATGCCCAGTGTGCTCAGGTTGACCAGCAACTGAACTCCAGACCTTCCTATATGGGTCCAGCATCATGCAGTGGAGCCCCATGTGAGTACCACCAGAGCTGAGTCCAGTATGTAATTTCGGTGCTAATTTTTAATTTTTAATATACAATCATGAGCTACTTAAATGACATTTCATCCAGTGATAGACCACATAAATGATGATTAAGCAATAGGTTATATTTTGAAATAAACATAGAGGAATTAAAAGAATAATGGTATTTTCTGGAGACCAGCAGTTATCATAATGGCTATGTTGCTGGACTCCCACATAGTCGACCGTGGTTCGCATCCCTGACCCAGTGGCTTAAAACTCATGCCGGGCACGTGTGCGTGCATGCCCAAGATCCCGAGAGGAGAATGGAGAAGAAAGGATTGTGGCGTGGCCATCCCCCCCGGGGGGTAATTTCTCACTTTCTGTCTCTCTTTCTTTGTCTGTCTGGCGTGTGCACGCACCCTATAGCAAAAACAAACAAACAAACAAAAACCAACTTCACACACACACACACACGCACAAAAGAATAATGGTATTTTCAAAAGAACTCGTATGTCCACTCTCTAGATTCAAAACTTATTAACATTTTCCACATTTGCTTTGTCTCTCTTTCTGAAATATTTGAAAATAATTTGCAGACATCATGAGATCTCATCCATAAATATTCATCAAATATCTCCAAATATTTAGAATAGTATTAAACATAATTGCATTACCATTTTCCCAACTAAGTAAAATTAACATGGAGTTCATCTTGTAATCTCACCCATAGTCAAATTTCCATCAGATTTTGTAGCTGTTCTGCTCTGGGTTAGGATATAATCCAGGTTCATCTATTTTATTAAGTTTTATATTTCTATAGTGTCTTTTTTGGGGGAGATGGGGAGCGGTTTTTGCCATAAGGCACATGTTCTTGCCAGAAAGACAGAGATTGACAGAGAGACAGAAAGCGAGAAATCACCCCCCAGGGGGGATGACCATGCCACAATCCCTTCTCCTCCATTCTCCTCTCGGGATCTTGGGCACACACGCACACACACCCAGCGTGAGTTTAAGCCACCGGGTCCGGGACTTAAACCGCGGTCGACTACATGGGAGTCCAATGACATAGCCATTACGCCAACTGCTGGTCCCACCATAGTGTCTTTTAATCTAGAACAGTCCTTGCTACTCTTTTTTCCCAATGGCATTGGCTTTTTTGAAGAGACAAGAAGATTTTTGTAGAATGCCCCACAATCTGGGTTTGTTTGTGTCCTTGGGTTGTCATTTAACTCACTCCTCCATCCTCTGTGTTTCCCTGGAAGTGATGTTTAGAGGTGTGATGAGATGCAGGCCTCCTTTGAGGCACTTTGTTAGGTGCTATGTGCCTTGCATAGCATCACGCCTGTAGACGCCTGTAGCAGGTGTCGCACTGTAATGATGTAACGATGATCACTCGGTCAAGGCAGAGACAGCCAGGTCTCTGTGTGATAGGTACACTACCCCTTTTGCATTTGTTAAGTAATTGGTGGGTTGATATGTAGGTGGGTACCGTGTGCTTATCCTGTTCTCTTGCAAATATTTACGTGTTTTAACCTTCATTGAAGATGTTCGCAGGAATCAGCACGTTCTTTCATTCTCTCTGCAGTTATTAGCTGTCACTCTCCTGCAAAGAAGACTCTCTTTCCCAAACAGATTGTTTGACTTGATAACACTCACTTTAGGATGTTCAAGTTTTCTGAAATTAGCTAGTGCAATCCCTTCAAATTAGTTATTGTGTCTCTTTGTTATTATATAATTCCATTAGTCTTTGAGCACTTTCTTATTTTTTAGCACAATGAAGTGTTCCAATTTTTGTCTTGTCATTTTCCTGGAATTAGTCGCTTCTTCAAGGAGTCTTGGATTAAATAGAAGAATGGTATTAAAAAACCAGACCTAAGTGCTTGGTGCACTCTATATATATATATATATTATTGTATTTAACTTTATTTATTTTAATTTTGACCAGAGAGGGACAGAGTGAGAGGGAAATCGTGGGAAAGTGAGAAAGGAAGCCTCCAGGTCTGGGACTTGAACCATGGTCGGCCATGTGGGAGTCCAGTGCCCTTAACCACCACACTCCCTGCCAGCCCCAAATATATTTTTTTAAATCAAGATTTCATATTGATAATTCTGAATCTGATTTAACATTAGGATTGTTGCTTACCTTCTTTTATTTTGTATTTATGTGTCTTTCTTCTTTCAGTAAAAGTTTTTCTTTCTAGTAATATTGTCATGATTTTTATTTACCTTTTTCTACAGTACATGTAAGATAGTTGGAAAGTTAAGATATTCAAGTTGTCACTGAAAAGATAATCTTACCTGGTAGGTTTTTGAATTGTTTTGCAGCTTTTTGTCCTTAAGTTATACACCAAACAAAGAGTGCTGTACTCATAACTGTTTGAAACAATTCTTTTCTCCACATGGATATTAATGAATATTCCATCTTATTCCTTTGTTTCTATTAGTGAAAAGAGTTTACGTTTTTGCTTTTTACCAATATTTAAAAAGTTTATTTATTCATGATAGAACACATGTGTGTTCTATATGTCGCTATACATGTGACAGTGACAATGAGAGAGAGATGAGCACCCTTGTGGGGTCTGGTCATGCTGTGATCCCCTTCATTCAGTCTGCTACCTCGCCTGTCAGATCTTGGACACTCATGCGCACGCCCAGTTGGAAAAATGAAAAGTTTATAAAGTAAAATATTGGGTTCTTGGAAAAGTTATGACATCTTTTTCTATGCAAAAGTGCATCATGACTTTTCTGACAACTCAATAGTGACCATCAGCTAAGATTAATTTATTGTTGAGGAAACAAAAGTGCATTTTTATAAATTAAGTGTAGTCTCAGCGAGTCGTGTTTATAAACCTCTAAGCCTTCACACTCATTCACCTCTCACTGTCTGACTCACCCGGTGCAACTTCAGTCCTACAAGCTCTATTTGTGGTAAGCACCCTATACCACTTTTATCTGTTATACTATATTTTTATTATACCTTTTCTATGATTAGATATATTTAGATACATAAATAATTACACTGAGTTTCAACTGCCTGTAATATTCAGTACAGTAACACGTTGTACAGGTTGGTGGCCTAGGAGCAATAGGCTACACTATATAACCTAGGTGTGTGGGAGGCTAGACCAGCTGGGTTTGTGCAAGTACACTCTCATTTTCACATAATGACCAAATCATTCAATGATGTGTTTCTTAGAATGTATTTTCCCTTGTAAGCAATGGATGTCTGTATATGCATTTCTTTGCTGGTTCTGTGGTTCCTGGAGCTCACTTTGTTTGCTGAAACGCAGGATAGAATTGTCAGAAACTTGATTACCCCTGGAAGTAACCTTTAACCAATGACTGGCAGGGGCTAGTGCATAGATACCTCAGCTCTCTTGGCCCTGGGGTGGAATCCTGAGGGTTTTAAGATTTCCCCAAGGAGATTGAGCACCATATTCCCACCAGGGTAATTGGCTTGATAATTTACCCTTCATTTGTTCAAT